>NW_019174124.1:0-29165 GCF_001642475.1 Fonsecaea monophora | reverse complement strand
AACAAAACGCGGGCCAGGTGGGTCAAAAACCCCCGCCCCCCCCCCCCCCCCCCCCCCCCCCCCAGGCAGGCATTGTCTCAGCATTGTCTGAACTGAAGCTCACATCCATTCCCTAGCACAATCCCAAGCGAGGGTCGTGGGCCTCTTCTACACCGCCGTCGAGAACACCACCAAAGACATGTCACCCGAGTCGAGGAGCGTACTGCATGACCTGTTTCGCCTCTTTTGCCTGTACACGATGGACAACGAAGCGCGCGAATGTGAGTTTTTGGCCCCATTTTATGTGTAGTTGAACACCTGTTTAGTTACTTGAAACACAACGAAATCTAACTAACCCGTCTCCCCTTCCCTCCAGTCCTCAGCACCAGCGCCATCAGCACCGACCAGATGGACGCGATCCCGGAGAAAATCAAGGGCCTCCTGGTGCAGATCCGTCCGCACGCCGTCAAGCTGGTCGACGCCTGGATGATCCCGGACTACCTTCTCGACAGCGCGCTGGGGCGCCACGACGGCAAAGTGTACGAGGACCTGTTCAACCGCGCCCACCGCCTGAACCCGCTGAACGGCATCACGTATAATCCGCGGTACTGGGAGGACGAGCTGGTCATGGGCGCAAAGGACTACGATCGGGGGAAGCGGCTGAGTAGGCTCTGAATGGGACAGGTCGCTGGGTACACATACATGTACATACATCGCTTCATGAGGGCAGGTGAGTATTCGAGATAAAGAGAGAGAAGCCGGGGCACGGCTGAGAGGGAGTGTAAAATGCTCGAGGTGACGAGCCGCGATAGAATAGACCGAGTTACATCGACGACAAAAGACATTCACTTGCAGCAAGACATTGACTTCTCTCTCGCCCAAATGACTGGCCAAGATAAAAGCTTCGTTGGTCTTGACATGTCCTCGACCTCCTTGGTCTGTCTGCCTATTCCTTGTGCGTAAGGAGGGCCAGACATCTCCCCGGATTCATGTCCCCAGTTACTGGAGTCAGTGTCATGTTTCTACAGAGTCCAAGTCTCGGTGGGCAATCCAACAAGCCGATGCTGTTTGTCTCGATCTTTGCCATCTACAGGGACAGACTTGGTTTTGGTTGAAGCATCTTCTCCCTTTCTCATGAGTACTGATAGCATCAAATAATTGATTACCTCTGGCATTCCCCACCGCTCACTGCTCATTGCCCCCAAAGCTTTGCTACTTCACGGCATCTCGGCTAGTTCAAGCGGCCTCTCTCCGGTCTCCCATGACAAAAAGTCCCGAAAGTTGCCATCGAGCTGCGACATTCGGGAAAACTTGCAACATCTTCAACCGGTCGAGACCCAGTCATTGCCGATGGCCACCCCCCCGTTTTCCTCCCTTTTTGTGCTCGAGCCCCAACTTGGTGGATCCCGACCCGTGTCTGGGGTAAATGGTGGGTGATGTATATGGAGAGATCTGTCAAGCAGTCCCTTTTCCCAGCCCAGCCTTACCGCATTCGCCCCGCATTGGGTTGTCTAGTCTGTGCCCTGCATGGCGGCACAGCGGGCGAGTGAATGGCCACTAACCGGCGAATGGTGCGAGAGTCTTGTGGTTCAACGGCTAGCGTCCCCCAAGACTCTATTCATTCTTCTCAAGTCTGGACTGGATCCATATCGAGGAATCAAAACCGATCAAACAGAATCACCCATGGTTGTCGCCATTCTTCGGCATCGTCTGGCATCCAGTCGGCAGTCCGAGGGAATTGCATGACAGACACCATGGAGACACCATCCGGGCCAGCTGTGTTCTCGTCTGCTCCCAAGTCTACCTTGGGCGACGAATTCTCGGGCGATGAGCCTTCGGGCGAATTGGTGAATAGTTCAACAGTTGAGGCCGAAGCAATGTCGACCGCAAAGGATCAACCTGGCCGTGTGCACCAGACGCGGAGGCCTCGAAGCCGGAAAGCCTGCGTCATCTGCAACAGGAGAAAGGTCTGCAGCATCCGAGGAAGCCTTGTCCTTTGGGAATGCGCATTACTGACTGGTGATGACTGTTGCTTCCATTCAGGTTCGATGCGATCTCGCTGAACAAGGCTCGGGGCCCTGTACCAACTGCCAGTCGCAGGGTTTGAAGTGCTTGTAAATATATCCCCAACAGCAAGCTCTTACTCTCCTGCATTTCGTGCGATGCTCCCGCAATACCTTTTCTTTCTCTTTATAAGGCCATCCATCTGCTGTTGGGATCCAGAAATCTGACTCAAATCTCGTCTCATCACAGGCCGCATCAACGACGGGCATGGCGCACAGCTTCCAAGAATACTTCTGCTGCCCAAGTCAACGTCAGCCGACCCGCTCCCTGTCGAACTCAGTCATACACCAACCCAACTGGCCTGGAGCATGGCGACGGCGATCTGAACTACCAGGCTCAAGACTTGGGCAGCCGCAGCGATATTGGGATTGAAGATCGGGATGATGTTGACGATGCAAACGATGAACCATCGACTTCCATACTCACAACATGTGGAGATCCCGACAACCAATCCAGCCCAAGCTCGTACAATGCGACGACGTGGCCGCAGACAGCGAGACGCAGGTCTACCGCGTCAATGGCCGCAGCTTTGTCGACTCCTCAAGCCATACTCACGCCCACGGGTGGAGTTGTAGGTCGACCAGTATATCTCGAGAACGAGATCGAGTTCCTCGAAAGAGAAACCGAGTTGATGGAATCGTCGGCGCCGACATCACCTCCCACAAACTCGCGACCCGAGGTTGACCTCGCCTTTCTGCGCCTGTACAGGGCGTTTGATCTCCCCACCCGGGCCATCAGAGACAGCCTCGTGAGCAGCTTCATCGTATATTGCAGTCCGTGGATGCCTGTGATCGAGGTGGAGGAGCTCAAAAGCATTGGCCTGGGAGCCTGCGAGGTCCAGACCCGGCACAGCAACCAGGGAGAAAATACTGTGTCCCTCCTGCTCACCCAAGCGCTCTTCGTAGCGGGGAGCCGCGTGCAATCATCGCGCTTCTCGTTCAACAGCTGTAGCGAGTTCTACAACCGAGCCAAAGCGCTGTACTTCGCCGAACACGAACTTAACCCACTCACCGTCATCCGCGCCCTGTGTCTGCTCCAGTGGTACAACCCAAATGGGCCCGAGTTTGTCTCCATCCATTCCAGTGTCTCCTGGCTGCGGCTGGCTGTCGGACTGGCCTTCCAGATAGGTCTGCATCGAGAGCCGGATCCCAGAAACCCAGATTACAAGCTCCGTCGAAGGCTTTTCTGGACACTGGTTGTAAGTGGTTGTTCCCCAACTATTGCAACCCGGCGACCGACGACTAACCAACACTGTGGTAGGCCCGCGACGCGCTTCTATCAGCCTCTCAAGGCCGACCTCGCTCCATCAACCTCAACGACTGTACCGTACGATGGCCCACGCTCCATGATTTCCCGGAAGACAACAAGCACGCTCGGCTCTTCCTAAGCTATGTCGACATATGCTGTATTCTGGGCCGTTTAGGACAGGCGGCCCTACCTGGAGGGCACATTGGATCGCTCTGCGTCGGCGTCGGCCGAGACCTGTATAGATGGAGGACCCAGCTGCCGTTGGATCTCCAGCTAGACGGAGCCAGCGACTTCGATTTCGAGACCCGGCAATTGCACATACCTTATTTCACAGCCATCTCCATACTGTATGGTCCAGGTCCGGCGGTGCAAAACTGCTCGGTCGCCGCCATCCTGGCCTCGTCGTGTGTGTCGCGCATCTTTGAGGACTTCCTGGCCCGCGACCTGCTCCGGTACCTCAGTCCCATCCACATTTTCTACCTCTTCACGGCGGGCCTGCCGCAGATATCAGGTCACAAGATCCCGGTTCTGAGAGAAGCGTCCAAGAGGGAATTCAAGATGATCCGGTACTCCCTGCTGGAGATGAGCAAGACCTGGCACTCGGCTCATCGTCACCTAGGATCGCTCAATAAGCTGTTGTCGGCGATGAACCGCAGCAGTGCAACGGGGTCGTTCGCGTCCAAGCGAAACATGGCCCTGCTCGGGCAGAACCACAGGGACTCCAGTCTCACTGACCAGCTGTCGCTCTTTGAACGGCTCGGTGTGGATTTGTGCCCAAAGTGCGACCTTGTCGTCCGGCTGACGTCTCCGAGCTTCGTTCCTCCGGCACAAAAGGCCGTCAGGAGCGTAGACCGCGATTCCCTGCCTCACAGAACCGGCACGGCTGTTGCTGCTGCGGTTTCTTCCTCTTCTTCATCATCGAATGTGGGCAATGCCGCTGATGTCGCCGATGCTGATAGTATCGCATCGACGGAGAGAGGAATCAATCGGACCGACCAGGGATGTGAGAGAACGTATTACCCAAGCGACACCTTCCAACTGTCACCTTCGACCGTACCCATGTGGGGAGAGTGTGATGAAATACGTGCCATCGATATGGACGGAGAGAGGCACGGAAGCGGTCAAGAGCCCGACTCGAATGGCATCGACCACTCCGCGTTGACGATGCTTCCACCACCCACGACTGCCACGGCTGTCCCTGAAGCGACGAGCAGTTACGACCTCGACTCTGCAGAGCACAGAAAACCTCTCCCCAAACAACGTGAGAGTCACTTCTCATCTGACCACCTAGGGCGGTACCCGTCGACATATTTGCACTCGAACAACGACCTGGACGAGGCCGCTCTGACAGACAAGGAGGCGCAGAGGAGATTAAATAGTACCGTGGAGGTCACGGCTCGAAGTCACAGGTCGTATGTTCGTACAAGTTCAGCTGCGCAAGTGGACATTATTCACGAGCCCCATGGCGGAGTTCCGTCGTCCGCAACAAGCCACAGTCACAGTCACAGTCATAGTCACAAGGGCTCAGCTACTCCAGGGATTCCCAGAAGTCATACCGAGATTCGCCGTGCGCAACTCCAGCACCAGAATCAGCACCATCGACAGCACGGCCACAGCCACTTACAGGATCACGAGCACGAGCACCATAGCGACTTCTCGAGCTCAACCATAGAGAACCACGGCGGAGGCGGGAGCAGTTACACAAGAATCCCCCTTGCGGCGACACCGACAGGGGATCCTCTCGAGCGCAACTCCGTGTATCATTCCGCCAACGGCAGCAATGGCGGGGGTTTTTTCGGGATAGATATGGGAGGTAACGACGGGTTCGGTGGCGACGAGATGGCCCTCGATGCCATCCTCCTCGAGTCGGACCGCAGCTGGGTCATGCAGGATTGGGACAGTGGGTATTTCTAGGCCCGCATGCTCGCCATTCAGTCTCTCGATGTACGTAAAGAACGGGGATTCTGGCATGACTTGGAGGGTCATTTGAGTATATCTTGTATTGTATCTCGCGCCCTGTGTTTTGTCTGGTATTCTGTGGCAGCCACTCGAGAGATATCGTAATCTGTACGTACAGATGAGCAAAGCGTCCAGAAGCCCAAGAAACCATCCACGGATGACCCCATCTATTTTACTGTTGGGCCGGTATGTTCAGGAAGCCACGAGCGGGCGGATGTCGGAGGGTGGGATACTAACCAAAACTCGACACATTGATCAAACATTTGGTGGCGGAGTTGATTCGTTGTTTGTACTTACATGAAGGGCTTTGATTCAAGGGACGTCCGTGAGAGATCTCATCATCTGTGTCGCACTTCTCGCCATATCTTGTGAAGAGAAATGATATCAAACCATCCTTCCACAGCGAGCCTGTCACCCGTAGCTTTCATTGGGGGCGTGGAAGCTCCTAGCCTGGCTATGGGTCCAGACAAGCTTTTCCGCACCAGCCACGCCGCACAAATATATATGACATACCCAAAATTAAGCCCAGGAATTGTGTTCGAATAGTGTAGTGGTTATCACGCGTTGCTCACATCTTCGAGCCTTTGATCCGACGAGGTCCCCGGTTCGATCCCGGGTTCGAACATATTTGTTTTATTTTGTTCCTTACACTTTTTTTGGCTCGACTTCATGCATAACATGCATTCATTCATTATATATCTCTTCTCTGTCTTGGTTTATCCTATCGTTTTTCTTTCTTTCTTTTTCCTTTTGACAACTCCGTTGCTGGCTTTGTGAAGAGTATATCTCATGAATGAGCGTTACTAGCCAAAAACCTATGTGTGCATACACTAAATTTTCTTGTTGGGAAAACCCTCTACGCTAAAAGAACTCAAATGTCACTTTGCTCTTTACACTGTGAATGTATGTCTGTATATTAGACTCGTTCACAAGACATAAATAATATGCAACAGTGACAGTGCTGGGTCGATAACACAATGTCGGGTCGAAGTTCAAGAATACAACGCCCTGACAGGTCTGCACTGCACCGAGGCCCATCTACTCCAATAAGATACTCTCAGAGGTAACCTGGTCCATTCATGCCACATGCATACGTCACTTTCAGCATGCCCGTGCTGGAATAAGGGAGACGCAAACCTCGTGACCGTCTCATGACTACCTCGTGAACTCATCCAGGGGTGACCAAATCTGGACGAGGTGCTTGATTGCCTGCTTGCCTCCTTTCTGGATGTTGCCTCGACGCACGAAATTGCTGGTGGTGCGGTACCATAGGAACATGCGACTATCAATCAAACCTCCCTGATCTCGCCGGCATCAAGATTCCCAAGACAGAGACAGAGGCGCCACAAACACCCTACGAGGTACCCGGCATTCAATCCCCTGCGATGCAAAACACAGGCAGATCTCGGATAGAGCTCCAGACTTGCCTGAGCGGGAAGTAACCAAGTGATATTCCCGGGGCACATCTCACTGAAACGAGCTCCTCCTTCCCCTTCTGGGACTCTGGAGAATCCAGATTCAGAGAGATACTCCGCCAAAGCCAGGGATTTCCCAGGTTTTCCCAGGGAGAGGAACTATCCGTGATTGCTTCGGCACGGTACGAATCGTGGCGGGAGAAGTCATGTCAGGTACACATACATACACATACAGAGACCTTCGTGTACCGTCAGGTATGGGCCTACCTGCTACCGACCTAGGAAGGGATGTTCGAGGTTGGACTCGTATGGACATCGTCGCCCAGCGATGGGATACATTGCCCCGGACCCTCCCTCCCTCCCTCCACATATCCAGCCCTCCCACCCTCTCTGCTAGAGACCCATGCAGCTACCCACCAACGAGCAAACAGGGGAGAAAAGCGGATGGATATCCCCCGCCGGCGGGAAATCACAGATATGGACAGGTACCTTGACAGAGGTGGTTTGTGGCTTAAGAGGAGGAGAGAGGAGTCCGCTTTTTGTGGGCACGCAGATTTTGAGCACCAGCGAGCACAAGGATGATCATGAACATGAATACGAGCACGATCACGAGCACGAGCAAACCCCTTCCTCTCTCCTAATGGTGATTCTGATACTGATGCTGATGGCAATGTTGATACTGCAAGACCAGTCAGGTCGAGCTACTGAGAGGTCCAGATCACGACCAAGCCATTGCACCAATCAACCAACCAGCCAGTTAAACAGCCAGCAGCCTACCAGTCAGCCAGCCAACCAGCCAAGAAACCTTTACAGGCCACATGGGACAAAAGGGGAAGAGGAGACTACTACATTGGTACGTACGTATGTACATCGCCCTTGCATCCCCATGGAATATGGCATTTTCAGAAATCCAAAAAACCAAAAAAAAAAAAAAAGAAACTTTCGCAGCCCAGCTCGCCCAGGTATGTTCCAGACATGTCGATCTCCGAGTATGAGGTTAAGGTACTCGATATGGCTGTAGGGAATATCGGTAGTGGACAACCCCTAGTGTCCGCCCCTTAGTAGCCTCACTGAAGGAGAAATTTAAGAGGGAGGCAGAGAGGGAGTGGGGAAGAATCACCGCCCAGTTTGGAATCGCATTTCCGCGCCCCCAAACATAAACTTTTGGCAAAACTTGCGCCTGTAACGGAGAATGGCTGATCTCTTTCTCTCTCCTCCCCCCTAAAAAAACTCAATTTCATGATCTGATAATTTCCTAGCGGTGAGTATGTTTGTCCCTGTTTACGCATGCATGTATGGAAGTTACAACTGTCTCCACGCCCAAGACTAAAAACGGGCCTCTGGCTGCTCTCCACCCTGGTGCTTGGTGTTTGAGTTCAGAGAGGTCTTTTTCCGGTAGAGTACTAGAGACAGGCAAAGAGTTGCGAAGCTTCCTGCCTGGTTCCCACTCGCGCTTCGAGCAACTCTATCGGCGATCTTAAAATTTGCAAGCTTGTGAGCTTGTAAGCTAGAAGAAATCAAGACCTTTCAGTTATGCGAGGTAAAACATATAGCGTATGGGGAGAAGGGAGTGAGTAGAGTTCTGAGTGAATGTTGTTGCCTTTTAAATACTGTTCTGATGACTTGATGCCCTCGATCGACAGGAGATCTGGACCACCCTGTCAGCTCCTCCTCCAATGTTTGAAAGTGGGAATAAACCCGCCTCATTCCAAGTTCCAGGGCATTGCGGACAATGCGGACATTGTGGAAGTTGCATCGTCCTCTGCTCACGGGGGACCAATTGAAAGCCTCTCGTTCCTCACTGGGGCATAAACTTCATCCTTAGCCCGTGATTAACTTTCCTCTCACAAGGTTTCCTAGGACGCAGATCGATGAGAAGAAAAGTCCGTGCCAGCTGATACCACGTGTATCTCAATGGAAAAGACAGCCTTAGATAAAAAAGGTAAAAGGAAAAAGGGGAAAAAAGAAAAAAGGAGGGCTGGGCTGGGCCCTGCGAGTTTCTCAATACAACACATGATGAAGTCATTGGAGTACGAGTATAACAAACACACATACACCATTGATGGTCCCTTTGTCTGGATGCCTCCTTCTTGCTTGGCTACTCCACGGGACTACCTTGTCAACCCTGTCCACCTGTAAGCATGCCTGATGCCTGGTGTCAGATGATGAATGAATTCCTGATTTCTGATTCCTGGTAGCGCCCGTCGTCTCCCGTCGTGGCTTCTCCCTTCTCCTCCACTGGCACCACTTCCCTTCCCTTCCTGACGTGAGACACAAACATCGATGAACAAACAAGAAAAAAACATGGTCCACTCTCCCACTCTCTCCACCCCGTCGTCTCTCCTCCCACGCTCTACCGTACTTACCCCGTCTCTCTACACACCCTCCCCGGGAGGATAGTCGATCCGTTCGTATTCGTCACGGTCCAGATCCCCTCCACCACCAATAATCAAGGCAAAATGTGAGGCAAGTGTCCCTTGCCGGTTGGTAGCGCGAAAGGAAATCCCGAGAGCTTGATTCAACCCTCGATCGAGGGTCTGGGGGATCCATTGCGCAACATACAAGTACGAGTTACCCCCGAGAAGCTCGTACTCGTAGATCGGCCCAGACCCCAGAAAATTACAGTCCAAACAAAGCGTCATCAAGTTCGGCAGTCGGATGTCATTTCCATCGCCGGGGTGGAACCCTTCCCCCCTCCTCGTCACTCTCAGCTCGGATATCTTTTTTGTATTCTCCAATGCGAAAATCCTTGCCTCGCTTGTCCTTTTTTGCTCTGTACGCGTACTTCTTCGGTAGCGGCGGTGTGCGTTTTGGGAGAGGGTCGCCGATTGTGTTCCCAAGAAGATAATCCTTCCTCAAACCAGGGCACTGCATTGATTGCTCTTGGAGAAAACGTGGGCCTGGTCCACTGGGTTCCCGCGGATTCGGGTCCTGTTGCTAGGCGGGTTCAACTATTTGGGGGCCTCACTCACCGACTTCTCCAGAGGACTTGCGATAGAGGGCAAGCCACTGCCCCAATCCTCGCACAGTAGACCCTGGGCAGGTGAACCGCTTGACACTACTCAGGATGTTGGTTACAGGAGACCCATCTTTTTGACATAATACACCCTTGACATCGACACCTTGAACAGACCGCCACAATTATTGGGTAGCGTACAACGATAACAAAGCGAGGCGCCATGCGATTGGGGTTGAGGATTGACATAACAATCTCGACAAGTGTAGTGAGTCCATCATGGCTGGCCAACCCATGGCCCATGCATGGAGGGATCTGAAACAAATCCAATCCAGCAGCTGTGCTCCGGTAGAGATATTCGCCGTTCCATTCACCCGACGACGAGCCTTGCTTGTTGAACCACCTCATCTGTTGGTTGTTGGCTGTCCTGTCCTGTCTTGTCCTTTACGATCGGGTTTGTCGGCAGACCGGCATGTAGAGTGGCACCGCGCTACAGTCGATAACATTTTTCTATTGTCCACAGCTCCGGAAGCGCGCACCTGTTCAGGCCAGTCCGGTTTGCAACGAGCGGGCATTCCAATCAATCCATGTATGACAATTACGAGTACAAACACACTTTCCGAACCCCTCGTGACTGGCCTGCTACTCGGCGGCCCCAAGATAGAACCGAGAAAAGCCCTTTGGAACATGAACATGGTTTTTTGCGAAACAAAGACAAAGACAAAGACTGATTGTGTGACAGAGGGGTTTGTTCATACCTTGGTAAGAAAGCGAGTTGACTATACCCGCCTAGCTACCCACCTGGCAACACCACCTTTGTAATTTCTTGATAGAAGATATTCGGGCTTGGTAGGAGGCAAGAAACGCAATGCAGGTCGGGAACTTCAGGTCTCGCTCTTGCTTGGTATCCAATGAGATAGTGCATCTCGGCATAAGTGCGATGTTGCCATCATCCTTGAGTCGCAGCAGGGCCAGCAGGGTTAGCAGGGCTGAATATCACACATACTCGTGTGGGTTAAGCCAGACAGGAATATTCCCTCCTAATCGGGATAGCTTGGAAGAGATTGGATAGATGGCAAGCGAGCTGGGTCAGATCGAGTGTGTGAGTGTGAGTGTGAGTGTATGAAATTGGCGAGCGCCTTTGCCTCTGAAGTACCGAGTCCGCATACTCGGTACTCGTTCTAGTAATAAAGATAGGCCCGCTCGTGCGCCATTGAGAATTCGGATAATCATCATCATCATCATTATGATCGTTAGAGACTTTGTCGGTCGGTGCTTTGCTTTGCTTCGCTTCGTTTCGCTTCGCAGCGCCTGTGCCTGTGCCAGTGCCAATACAATCATCCGGAACAATCTCGTCGTCACTTTGACGACGGGCATGATGCTTGATGAATGTCCAACGACTTACCGAGTCACCCACCGAGCACCACGAAAACGTGTTGCCTAAAATATCACCGGAGATGTTCCGCGAGGAGGAAACCACCAAACATATCATCGTGCCATCGCATATCGCGACACGATCGCTACCAATTAGTGAGTCCTAGAAAATTGTGTTCCGTCGTTATCAGCATCTTTTTCACGATTCGGAAAAGAAACTATTTCGATTATGAGAAAAAGCTTGAGAAACTGGGCACATTTGCCGCCTGGGCATCAAATCACTTGTTGTTTTCTTCAGGGAGACATCACGAGCATGTATGTCGTACTGGGGACCTATGAAGTGAGGTTAGGTAGGTTACTTGTCAGCGCCGAGCCCTCTTTGAGCTGGGGCGGCCAGATCTGAACTTCGTGACGCAGTCGACATTTTACGCCGTAATACTGCGTACCTCGTAGGTAAGTGAAACCACTACCGCTACCACTATCATCTACTAACTCACAAAAACAAAAGACGAAATTCTCTCGGACCGCGGACCGTGCGCAAGGCTCGCTTAGCAAGTAGTAACACTCACACGAAGATCTGACATGGAACCCTCGTTAGTTTGTCAGTTTTTTACCAGGGAATCCAGGGCAAGGCAGGGCTAGTGCTTGATCGCTCGGGGAATTTTCTTGCTGAAAACGGTACAGCGTGGAGAAATGCGAGTAATACCCAAGGTCGTATTCGTAGTCTACCTACTTACCGTAGGAATTCTTCTCACTAGTTGCGCAGGGGCCCAAGGGCGCACAGGACGCGCTGTGTTGATCATACTTACAAAGTGGTTACCGAGTACCAGGTGCACTGGTACTAATAGTGCCCAGGATGACAAACTCCACTGGCAGGCTTTGTACTGTGAAGAGTATAAAAAGTCCCAAAGTTATCGAAATCTCGGCAATGGCCCGGTCGGAGGGAGGGACCGAGTGCCTTGGACTTCTCCCAATCCATCCCTACGTGCCCCATCCACATACCTTCTTGGTATATTCACCACTTGGCATTGCGATGGTGAACACACCCTGGGTCCGATATAGGTAAGTAGATGCAAACACCAAATTAGGCTGACTCAGGCCACACAGATCGGGCATCTCTCGCTCTGGGCAGCGCAGTGCCTGCCCCTTTCTCCCCGTCTCCGTGTTTACGCGAGAGCATCGAGTCATGATGAGTTTCATTCAATCGTTCCATCAATCAATCATTGTAATGTCGATCGGTCATGCCGACATTTTTTCTGCTTCGGTTGTTTCTTAGTGATGATTTGCGTTGATAGTGACGGGGCCTGAATGGGGCCTTGCATCTCGCATCTGCCCAAGCCCACAATAACACGTGGATACGTAGTGATAAAGAGAGAGAGATAGTGAGTGAGTGGGAAAGAGGCTCAAGCAGTACCGAGTATTCATCCTCGTGTGTATTACATACCGTACACACCTGTCCTTGAAGTAGAGATGTATGTAATATTGCAGATTCTTCGTCAGGAACGGAGGAACCTATTCGGTTTTGGGTCAATACCTACCTTTTCCCCCTCGCAATATCCTACCCGTGCTCGTCATGAGCAGAAACAGGGACAGACAGAGACAAAAGAAAAAAAGATACCGAGATCTCCGCGCATGAGAAAGTCAAATGACAAGCAAAGGACATGGCAAAATCGGCAACATTTAAAGAAGCATTCATTGGGTGTATGTTGTTTAATGTCCCCCGATCACCGTACTCCACAGGTTGGTATGTTCATACCCGTCCCAGAGGTTCTCGGCCGCGCCACCGATATGTATGGGGTTGGATTGATTCGGTGAATCATCATTTTTCCGCCTTTCTCCAAATTTTTCTATATCGAGCACCAGCAAGCATCCCGCTGCTGCTGCTGCGGCGCGGGATCCCTGAAATCTGGAAAGAAATCCTGCGGTTGTCCATTCGGGTGCCGAGTGGCAGTGCCTGGCAGGTCCCTGTATGGCTGGCCGGCTGGCCGTGCCCTTGCTTACGTCTATGAAAACGGGTAGTAGTTTGCGCGATCCCGGCAACACTCCTCCTCCTCCTGCTGCTCCTGCTCCTCCTCCAAACTTCCCTCCATATAAAGTTCCAAATATGGCACCACCACAGGTACGGGTGTGGAGACCATAAAACCCAGAATGGCAAGATA
The DNA here is from genome assembly GCF_001642475.1 of Fonsecaea monophora. Classification (NCBI taxonomy): domain Eukaryota; kingdom Fungi; phylum Ascomycota; class Eurotiomycetes; order Chaetothyriales; family Herpotrichiellaceae; genus Fonsecaea; species Fonsecaea monophora. The sequence goes on along the minus strand of NW_019174124.1, from coordinate 16,011 downwards.
TTTGGGCCGTGGGCCGAGGCCCTGCTGGGGCTATCAGCGGTATTATTGTCCCTTCCCTCAGTCACTCATCTTCGTCAGCAAATGGTGCGAGGAAAGAGACCTTGATCAGGGATCGTGGACCTGGACCTGGACCTGGACGACGACGACGTGTGCATACATGCAGATGCAAGCGGCCGATTGTGGAGTAACCTTTGTCAATGGGAAATGGGATGATAAAAAACTTATTTTGCAAGGCTTGGACTCAGGTTCGGGTCTTGGTAACCGTTGCCAAGGGTTTCAAGGACCGTAACGAATGCTACTCTAACCCTACCAAAAAGGCCGTGGAGATAGGATAATAGATGATTAGACAGATACCTAAACACAACAAAGGCCAAGAAGGCTCATTCGACAAGTAACTCGGTAAAGTCGTAGTCAGCCTGGTGCCAGCACTTGTAAACGGACACACGGACCATCCGGCTGAAAGAGCTGGGCTCGTGCTCACTCACGTCGTCCACACACCTGGGTTTTCCCCAGCGATCTAATGGCCGAAGGTAAACTGCTTTCTCCACACTCGATCCATCCATCACTTTGTAAAATACGTGAAGAGGATGAGCTGGCACTCGTAAAGACCAGGAGGATGCTCGGCTGCTGGGCCTTTTGACATACAAGCACATGCGCAACTCGGCAGAGATGCAGCAAAGTCCCCGCGCTGCTTTGTGTTTACGTATGCGGCTCCAACGATTGCTGGAATTGCTGGAATGGCTGGCTGAGCGGTGACCCATTGGGAGGCGATACGGCTATCTAGTCGCATCAACGTACGAGGGGCAGGAGCTGTTGGCACATCCCGTGTTCCAGTTAGGCTTGTGTTAGGCCAAGGCAGCCTTCCCAATTGGGATGTCTGTGGTAGAATCGAGGCGCAAGTACTCGCTACGCGATACAGCGCAACATGGTTGTCTGCCCAGTACGAGTACGGATGGAGAGGAGTACAAGTTGTAGACCAAAAATGGGCCGTTCGTATCCTAGCGGGAGTCTAACCACGACACGATCAGACTGACAATGCAGCGCGAAATGAAGCCAGGTAAGAGCAGAAGCCCAGACATGGCTTGCGGGTGATGCCCCTTGACAGGAACAGACACCAGTACGAACTCATGGTGTCATTATCTCGTGCAACCATCATCAGCAGGAGGACAGGCCGGCATAGTACGGTGGGCTATCGCATGTTCGGGGAAGCTCACCAAACGGGAGCCAGGACCGGGGTAGTTGATCTTGAAGGCGGGAAAACCGCGAGGGTCCTAACAAGGAACAGCACGAGCTGCCGTGTCTTACTCTTGCTCTGCCTACAAGTCCAGGTCCAGGTAGAGGGAGCCGATGCGAGATTCTTGACGACATCACGTTGTGTGATGGTCCTACATGGTTTAGTCATGGATTGATGGGAAAAGGCAGGAGGAGACAAACAGGCGAATATCAGTCCACACACTCGAGAATACTACTATCCACCTCGCATTCGTAATTACCCTGGACTTTGTAGTTGTCTGTGAACAGCAAGCGGCCGCGCAAACAGCCAACAAGAGAATCCACCCTTACATATGATCACCTCGCATCTTGACGCTTTCGGGCAGCGAAGCTGGAAAAGCTGAAGGGTTCGACGCATTGGGGAAGAAGGCAGCCCTGATGAGCATGAGAAGGAGCCTGAGGAGCCTGGTGAAGAATCGCCCCCATGCTATTTTCGGGCCGTGACAATTGAACTCTGTCGTTCCCACGATGGGTGCATGCTGCATGCCGCATGCCGCAAGCTGCAGGGTGCAGGGCGGAGATGGCTGTCCTTTGATTCCGAGTGATGCTGCCGGTAGTAGAGCCTGCAGTAGCCAAAGAGGGTGAGAGGTGTGGTGGGGAGAGAAGAGGGAGAGTTTCCAAGGGCCAAGGGCGCAGGCGCAGGATACGGCGAGCAGTGGATGGCCAGCAAGACATTCCAGGTTGTGTGGTTGCTGCATTCTCGGGGTGCATTTTAGGCCGGGCACACCAATAATCAACCCTCCAACGCCCAAAAAGCACTCTCGGCGTGCATCCCTTTTGCCTGGTTTGGGTTGGTGGTCTCAATTATTCCGAATCTATTGGCGGGGGGGCATTCGCCCGAAAGGAAAGGCAAGCCTAAGCCTGGTTGCGCCCTCTCCTGCGCCCATTTCCCACAAAGAACATGAGCTCCCTTGCAACGTCACCATCAATCGCTTGCCTTGTCTTTCCCAATCACCCTACGAAACAACCACAGCGGCGGCGCAACCATGTGCATCGAGCAGAGAAACATCGGGCCTCGCGAAGAGACCAGACCACAGACAACAAAAAGAGAGAACCCTTCGAACAGGTGGAGTGTTATGCATGCCGTCATCAAACCACTCAAGTACCCAAAGCTGGGCTCTCTTGCTTTCCCAGAACAGATCGACAAGTTGAAGCCTAGGCCTAGTGCCGCCGCCAGATCAAGCAGAGGCTAGTTCATACAGAGTGGAAGAAGGAGGAGAAGAGGAGGAACATACGCACCTGGTATTGCTGTATTGATACCATTGGACATTACGGCGAAAACATACAGAAACGGTAATTGTTGGTCTCTGCCCTATGAGCTCAACTACGCACCAGTGCCCTCCACTCACACCTAAACATCCCACCTAACCCACTTTCCCAGCCCACCTAGAACCCGCCTGCAGGAAAAGGGCTGCGGCTGTGACCATTCATCAAGCGAGTCACCCACAAAGCCGCACCCAGGAAAAACGGGATTAGTGCCATTAGCTATCTGCATACACACACTCTCTCACACCCCCTCCCCCCCTCCTAGCCCTGCCTGCCCCTTCCTTGTCCCTGGTCAACTTTTTTACCGCGCCCACTCACGGTTGAGTGGTTAGTGATTCGTGTTCGTGGTCCTGATGCTCTAAACTCTCTCTCTCGAGAATCTCATGGTGTCTCCATCCATCCATCAAACCCAATCCATAATTCGTCGATCGTTGCATCTGACTGCGTCCACTGCGTCTCTCCTCCTCGTTGTATATGCTCGTGTCTTTCTCTTTATCCTTACGCTCGCTCACAACACTGCTACTATTTCGCCTTTCGTTGACTCTCTCGTTGGAATTCCCTCCACATTCGCTTGCCCCCCTAATTGGCAATTGTTCCGTCTCTCCATCGTTACGGCTCAGCCTCTACAGATAATGCTAATTTGTGTTCAACCTCACCGTCAACCCTCCGCCCCGATTTGTATGAGCCTCCTACCTTCGTCAGGTTTCGACTCCAGGCCACTAGCCCTCGCTTTGCATTGACGAAGAAAGAGGGAGACACTCTCGCATATACCCCACTGGCACACTTGACGGATGTCTTGTATGCCGTCCTGAACGCCAGGCTTTGTTCATATTATACTCGACTCTCTTTCTACCCGTCCAAACAGTATGGACTCGCCCACAGAACGCATGCCGATTGCCTGCGTCCACTGCGCGAAAGCGAAAGCAAAATGTGACAAGAAGGTCAGTCAGACTCGTCGAGAACAGATGTCTTTTCCAGGGCATTAGGGGAAGAAAGAGCTGGTGTGATCCAATGGGCTATCGACGACGATGGGACTGCCTCGCATACCCAGCCTTGGAGAGCCTCATACAGAGCGAATGTCTGATTGTGCGTTAATTGGCATATCACCTGTTCTGACAACCAATATCACAGGTCCCATGCTCAAGATGTGTGAGCAAACAGATTGTGTGCCAGTCCCGAGCCACTCGTCGCTCCTCCCACAATCCCAATCGACGCAACCCTCTCCCACGCCCACATTCAGAGCGTGCTCTACATTCCTCCGCCTCATTCCATGTATCACAAATGTCTCACTTCTCTCCGGGCGTCAATGGAGTTTCTCCCAGTACGTTTCCTCGTCTCTCCGCGTACGGGAGCCGGAGACTAAATGACCCTATCACAGACAGCATGGGCCCTCGTCCCGTACTTCAACACCGGATGAGCCTCCCTGACACAAATCACCCAGTACCAATTGCCCCAGCTGTGTTCGGCGCAGATATAGAGCCACGGATGTTGAGAGCCGGCTTTACACAAACGCCCCCAGAGCTGACTATCCCAATCACTCCAATGATGCCCAATATGCCGCATATGGAGAACTTTATACAAATGCACGGAGCCCCCTACGACCACGAGGGTGACAGTCATTTCTTAGCCATGAGCGGTGCCCAACCCAGTATGCTAGATTTCGACTCTACCAACATACTCACCGACTTCATGAGCCCTCCTCCAGCCTTGATGCATGACCACACAGATCAATTCCTTCTGCATAGTAAGATGGGAATTCCGACCCCAACACATATGCCTCTCCCGATTCAGATACCGGACGGAGCCACACCCTTTCCCATGCGGATGGATCTGGAAAGCCCTCATAGCCATTTACAGTACCGGCCCCCAGCCGGGCTCTCTCCGTCCAACTCTTCGACCACCAGTGGTCTGCAGGAGCCCGATGCCGTGTTGGCCGCCCATCACGCCTGGCCTTTCTTTCAGTGCAATCGAGTCGATAAACAATATTCCTTTGCCCCACCAAAGACGGCCTCCATCTACTTGGAGGGCCTTGCTCAGACACTCCGTAATCAGGCAACCTGGGCGGCGTGGACGGCTCAGCTGGATGAGTCCTCCCTGGACATTGCCACAGAACGAAAAATTGCGACCGAACCCATCGTAGGATGGTCTCGCGAGAAACTGCTCGCCATCACCCAAAGCTTCCTCCACAAGGCACTGGAAATCCACAAGGCAGATCACGCAGCTCGGGAAGACACCCCATCGAGCCCGGACTCCAGCCGTGATGCATTCTTGATGTTACCACCCCCAGATGTGATGCAGTACTTCTTGAGGAGTTACGTCGTTCGATATGAGCCCTATTATTCATCAGTTCCTGCCGGCCGACTGGACCCCAATGTCTTCATGGGATCAAGTAACAGCAAAGCTGCAAGCCTCCTAATCCTGCTGATGGTCGCCTCGGGGGCTTCCGCAACAGCCACGGTCGAGGCACGATACCTTGCTAGTGGCTTGACGGAAGCTTGCAGAATTTCACTCTTTGACACGATCGAAAAGGATGTGCTCCAAGCACGTGAGACTCTGGTGCTCCGATCTGCTCTCTTGTTCACCTGTCTGGCTGCATGGTCCGGTGACAAGTGGCATATGGACGTAAGTTAGGTTCCGGATACTTTGCTTGATCTTGTTGTTAACAGCTCATAGATGGCCATGGGCCAACGCGGCATGTACCTAGCAGTGAGTCCTTCTCTCCCTGATGAACTATGACCCTTGCTGATGTTTGCCAGATGTTGGCACATTCTGGAATGCTCGAGTCCGATGAATGGTCGACGACTATTGAAAGCCGAAGGCAGGATCCCGAACGAGCCTGGGAGGACTGGAAGGAGCACGAGGGCAGACATAGGTGAGTTGTTCCCGTGTGGTCAGGAGCAGCCGTGGCGTTGTATCATGCTGACCTGGAGAAAAAGGCTCTCTCACTCCTGGGTAATCGTCGATCAGGAGATGAGTCTCTTTTCCGACACCACTCCCTTATTATCCATCGTAAATCTCCATGCGCCTATGCCCGACTCCGATGATCTTTGGCACGCTGAGACAGCAGCGGACTGGCTTGAGTTGTTCGACAGAGCCCATGGGTCGACATATGGAAGTCCAGCGTCGGTCAGAGACTTCTTCACCAGTTTCGTTGATGGAGACCTGGCGGGCAAGGAGCTCTCGCCCACGCAGCTTCGGTTGCTCTTGCACCCCATCCAGGCCCAAGTATGCCAGCTACGTCAATTTATTGCGTGCCTACCTGACGGTGGTAACCACGCCAAGACATCCCGAGCAGTGTCCAAGGCGGCCACCAAAGCTCGATTGGAGGAGATATCTTCCTTGCTGCAGCATTGGTATTCGATCAGCAAACAAAGCTTTGCGGGCAACAAGGGCACGTGTTGGACGACATGTGCCAACCTAATCATGTATCACCTAATATCACTCAACGCCATCACCAGCTTCAAGGACATTGAGCAATTTGCTCGCCGCGAGGTGGCTCTTGGCTCATTCCGATACGCATCGTGGCTGCAGATGCGGTGTATAGACCAACCGGAAGAAGCCTTCTTCCATTGTGGACAAATTTTGCGTTTGATCCGCTCCATGCCCCATGCCGTCCGCCCGCCGTGGTGGGCAGGAGCAGTGTATCGGGTGGCATTGACGGGGTGGGCCACCAGCATGGCGAACAGCAATGGGCGATTTTCACCCACGCATGGTCCAGCCGAGTCTGACCGACCATTTGCGATTGATGACTTAACACCAGAGAACGAGGCCATCGGTCGGTATATGAAATACCAAGAAGGCACTCCCATGCTCACACGATCGGATGGATCACTTGCACCTATGGACGTACCTTGCAACCTGCTGCAACACTGCATTGAGGTTCTAGATGATGACTCGTCGATGCGGTTGACAGATGGCATCAAGCGCAAACTTCGTGTCTTCATGTCAAGCTGGAGAGACATGTGAGAAATTCGACAGCACGGCCCCGACAGATGATGGCCAGTGGGCTATGGACCCAAGTCGTCCAGGACGTATTCCTCACACCTGGGAATCTTAATACGCCATTTTCACACTTCTTCTCGATATGGCGTGATGTTTCCGCCTCTTGTACAGTTGATGAATATACGTCTCATGTCTTTGGATGATGATAATGAGAGCATTGCGGGGCGTTCTAGACGACGGGACATATTATATCCTAATGGTATATGCTGCAGGGGTGTTCTCAGTACGTTGACTGTCTGGGAAGATCTGACTTTCCGGGAAAGATTGAATGTGGTCAACGGGAACCTGGGAAGGAATCTTGATTGTCGGGTATATATTGTGGGAGGAAGGTATTGTGGACGCTCTTCGCTTTCATGTTGCAGTTGTTCCCTTCTGGGTACGTATGGGATCTAGTTCGGCGTCAATGGAAACCAAGGGAGATGCAATCCAGGTGATATGAATTGGAAGAAGTCTCCTGCCATCCGGCTTTCGTGTCTCGATTCCTTTGTAGTTGTCGGTATTAGACATTTGGAAGAAGAAAAGGGCCAGAAAACTCTGGAACACTTGGGACGAGTGACACTGGGGGGGAGACGGACCCGAGTTATATGAGGACGAGAGCGGACCTTCGGGACCTCTCCAAGCAAGGGGGGCACCAGGGCACGTATCAAGACCATATGGAGTTTTTGTTCCTTTCTAAAACAACACCAACAGAGGCACTAAGACAAACGATTGCATCACGGACCCGACCCAAATATGGGCGATGCCAGAACCAAGGTTTCGGTGGTATGAGTGTCGATTGATTGAAGCAAGGCAGCTTGGAAGCAAAAGCGAACAATTGGCTGTTTGAACCACTGGGGGGGTCGAGATATGTCGGGCAATCGGACAAGACTTGGGTCCGACAACAAAAAACGATCCAGTCTCCGCACCCTAGATCGACGGCGGTTAACTCGTACGTCCCCCCAATCAACGGCAGGCAAGGGCAAGGGACAAAGGGCAGACGTAGGTTCTGATTGGGAAATTTGATACCCGTCGAGGCCGTTAAAAAAGAATTGCTGGGGAAAAATGGCAGTCTAAGCCTAATGTTGATGGTGCTGGAGGACTTTAGCAAGTTACGAGTAGTTAGTTGATTGTAGCCTTGGGCAGGGGTCCGTTGAAGCGGATCTCGTTTTTAGAAAAGGGGAGACAAATAGGTGTATGTAGGGGCCGGAGCAAGGGGTGTTCAACCGAGTACATAACGCGGAAAGGACACAAGGACATGCGAGTAAAAGCATCGTTGCTATGTATACCTATACTCGTACTTGGTCCATCCATACTCGTTCGTGCGTAGATGGGGAACGGGGAACCGACCACCAGGGCAAAGCAGGACAGGGCAGGGCCACGGCCAGATTTGTTCGGAGCTACGGAGTTTTACTAAGAGGTAGGGTAATTGACAAGGGATTGATTAATTCCCCTCGGTTTGGGTTTGGGTCTGTTCTGGATACGAGGTATCGTACCTCGTGGTAGTAGGAGTATGTAGGTCGCTTGGTAAGGACGAGACATGAGAATGTTTGGATGGTTGGATGAATGGGAAACGGGGACAGGGGAGCAAGCAAGCTGAGGAGTTTGTGACAAACAAAGATTGACTGCCTCAGGCAGGCCGAACTGGCAATGCGATGTGATGATGTTCGTGTGCATGTGTGTTTGGATAAAGTCCGAGCCTTCCACCCCAGACAGAGCCTTGTTTGTTTTATGCCCCTCCAGGTGCAGTGCAGTCAGGACCGGAAGACGGCCAGGGTAATTGGGGGTGAGTAGTAAGTGAGAATGACCAACTAACGACTCGATATGGACAATGGACTTGGCATTAGGGCAAAAAGGACCGACGAACAGACAATAATAAAAATAAAGACGCCAGACTCTGGACAAGAATGGGCAAGTACGAGGCGAATGGTCAGGCACCAGATAGATGCGTTAGGAGCTGCTAAAAATGGAGGGATGGAGGGCCCGACAAGAGATGCGGCAAGGGACAAGGGCGCGCTAAAGAACCCAGGGGGAAGGAGGGGTGGAGGGGAAGCAGCACGAAGGAAGACCCCTGCACTACTGCACTTACCAAGTACCTAGCAGTTGTTTAGCCGTTAGCGTTCGGACTCTTGACGCCCACAAACGGTTAGGCGCCACCAACGGTTTAGTACCCAAGGGACGTAGTGTGGTACTGGTGAATACGGCCGTGGTAACTTTCTAAGGGAAATCTGAGACATGATTTATTAGACTGATTGATCTTCCAAGTCAAGGCATCATGATTGACGAGTTGATTGATCTTCTACACAGACTTCAATGGAGGATAACAACTACTCAGTAGCCAGATAGGTACCTACCTTGTAGACAGACCGGGAACTACTACTGGATTCAATGCTCTAGGTACCGAGCACATCTCGCCGGACTTCCGACTTCTGTTCTTCTCTCTCTCACCCCCTCTCTCCTCAGCTAATAATTACTCACAAATTGCTCGTTCCGTTCACTACGGCAAAAACCAACAAGCCTATATCTCTGGTCAATGTGACCCTTTTTCCCCCATCAATAAAATGTCCTTCTTCCAAGTCCGCATTCTATTTCTGTCCGACAATTCTGTAAAGCCATCCATCCACTCCCAATGCCTTTTTTTCCTACTCCCGCCGCCAGATCCTCTCCTCAATCTTCAACAAAACGGTGAGGCTGCCATTTGCCCCTCCATGTTTAAATACTGTTACACAGAGACCGAGCCCCTCGTTCCCGCTCGTGGCGGTCTGCCCCGCAGTCCAAACAACATTATCGTTCAATCCTCACCGCCTCGATATGCTGGGTTCGCCAGCGTGACCAGCAAAGACCTCGACTGGTCCATTTTACTCTCCGTCCCAGGCACGAACCATCGGTGAGGCTGCCAGCCATGAGTCGCCAGACCCTCTCTTCCCCCTCCCTCAACGCGTTTTTGGCCCGAATCACCGACTTGGGCTTCTGCGGGCTCTGCGGGCAGCGTAGCAAGAAAAATCAATAGTACGAGTTATCATGGGTAGTCGCAGTCCGGCCTAGTGTCGGGAACAGTCAGTCACAGAGAGGCCGCCACGCACTTCACCAAACACGCGTGTGCACACACAAACAAACTCTCCCCTTAGTACGGAGGGGAGATTCTGGCCCCCTATTTTTCCCACCCCTCGTGCTTCTTATATCATCCATTGAAAAAAATCTCGTTATTCCTTTTTCTCTTGCTTTGAGCGGTCAGTTCATTCACAGACATAAGTTATATTCTCATCCCCTCCAAACATCCCATCCTTACTCGTGCTTCATTATCGCTTGTCATCATCTGATATAGACTGTCCGTCATTCACTTGTCGGATACCCTCATCGTCAACCTCCTCTCAATCTACTCAATCCGTGTCCTCACCGCCCCTTCCTACCCCCTCCCCCGCTCTTCCCAACCTCAAAACATCTCACAACAAACATGAGCGGCCAATCCCAGATCCGCCTCGATGGCAAGGTTGCCCTGATCACTGGTGCTGGTCGTGGTCTTGGTTCTGGACTTGCCAAAACCCTGGCTGAGCGTGGTGCTGCTGTTTGCATCAACTATGCCAGCTCGGCCAAGCCAGCTCTGGCCACCGTGGCCGAGATTGAGAAGGCCGGTGGCAAGGCTGTTGCCATCCAAGCCAACATCTCCAAGGTCCCCGAGATCACCAAACTCTTCGAGGAGGCCATCAAGCACTTTGGCAAGCGTAAGTCGAGATCTTTTGATGTGACCTCCCTACCCTCTCCGGGATCACGTGCTGACATCCCGCTCAAGTGGACATTGTCATCAACAATGCCGGCATGGAAGCCTTCTCCAAGCCCGAGGATGTCACCGAGGAGCTGTATGACCAAGTCTTCGGTCTCAACACCCGTGCTCAGTTCTTCGTCGGTCAACATGCCCTGAAGTACCTCAGCGGTGAGTTTTAGAGGGTCCGTTGTTTGCATTCCCTTTTAGGCTAATCGGTTCCCGGTACAGACGGTGGCCGCATCATCTTCATGTCATCCATTGCTGCCCGTCTGGGTGTTCCCAACCACGCTTTGTATGCTGGCTCCAAGTCGGCAGTTGAGGGCTTTGCTCGTTCTTTCGCCGCTGATGGTGGCCCACGACGCATCACCGCCAATGCTATTGCCCCTGGCGGTATCAAGACCGACATGTTCGCCCAGAATGCCTGGCATTACTCTCCCGGTGCCACCAAGGATACCCCCATTGAGGTGATCGAGGCCGGCATTGCCAAACTCATTCCTCTTGGGCGATGCGCCGTTCCCGACGACATTGCCAAGGTTGTCATGTTCTTGTGCCACCCCGACAGCGAATGGATCAACGGTAAGTCTTGCCCCTGTCATCAATTGTCGTGTTTTGCCAGCCGATCACTAACCTTGCCCTTTTAGGTCAAATCATCACTCTCACCGGTGGCAGCGGTATTGCCTAAACAGGTCTTTCTGCTCGTCACCTTCTTTCCATCATGAGCTTTTTTCTTCGCTGAGAATCTTGTTGGCATCCCAGAGCGTGCTTTCAGCAGTAAAAAAAAGTTCTTTTGGGATTTAGCAAAGGAGGTTGGGTAGAAGAGCCTCCTTGGTTCGGGATGAATGATTTGGATGTAGGAACGTGGTGCAAGTTCCAGGCGGTGCCACGGCTAGAGGCGATGACCAGAGAAAAGATTGGGAAATGAAATAGAAATTTATCTTTAGCAGCATTCTTTAACTACGTCTTATTTAAATAAGTGATCTCGCACGCCTGGTCCGTGGTTCGTGGTCCGCGGTACCTTGAAGCCATGGTACGCGCACGTGACTGGCTTCTCCCCCCTTTTTTTGGCGCGCACAGACACCCGGAGAGTTTTCGACTTTACTTTCCATTGCCGCCCTTGGATCTGAATGCAACTTGGACAAACCGCATCTCCACCGCTGGACTCCATGACTGCTGTATCGATACATCCTGGAATTACCGCTACTCACCATTTAGGAAACCAGTTGCCCGGACAATAATGCTGGCTACCTGGGTACCAAACTTCATGCTATGGTACCTACAGTACTAACAGTAGTCACTACGTTGACACCAAACCCGAATCGAACCAGACCAGGAATCCAGGAACCCACGCAGCCACGGACGGAACTAACCTCCGACTCTCCGACATCTCGTCTACGGAGTACTTCGAGGAACATAGCGTCTCTGCTACGAACGGCTAAGAACTGAAGTATGTAGGTACGAGGGTACATACTAACTTATGCATCTCCTTCGAATGACCGACCTAAGCACTCCGAGTACCGAGTACTCATGTACCGGAGAAACTGAAGTATGTACGAGGTACATACGGAGTACTCATGTACCGATTCCATGTTGGACAGCGAGTACTGGGTACCGAGTACAGTATCACGTTTTGAGACAGAAAGAGAGATCAGATCTACTGTACGAGGTACGAGGTACTTCCTACCAACCTCCATCCATCCCTGCCCTCGTTGGGACCACCCCCGCCCGGAGTACTCATATGCATATGCACGTGCGGAGGGATCTTCCAGAGGGCAAAAGGGCCCGCTCCGTAGCAAGAACGAAGAGCAAATACGCGAGGGGTGTCTATCCTAGACGAATCAGGTACTGTGAGAGTCTTCAGGGATGGGGAGCAAATTGATCTGAACCACGGCTTCTTTTGCCCCGGGAGGAGCATAACCTCCGCTCCGCGCCATTTAAAGCACGGACGCATCATGCATCACATACATATGCGATCATACAGGCCAAGTTCAACTTGCGGCAGAGGCAACCACCCCCTCAATCTAGTACCTGTAGGTCATCCTCCCCCGGACTGCCGGTGATATAAGAAGAGAAGCACCCACCCCCTCGATATGTCGTTTGGTGGACTCTTCTTGGGTCAAACCCCGTGATCCTTGACACCACGGAATTTCTGGACTGCCACGCTTGACGATAGCAACATTCTTCGGTTGCTTGCGCATTTCGATTCCAGGTGTTGCATACCAGATGTCGATAGGTCGGGTCGTACGGAAGAATTGCCTCTCGTGTCTAACTGGTCATGATTAACTACGGACATCCCGAAGGGCGTGTCTTAGCGCCCAGATGACAAGATCATGACCGTCCATCCAAGGATAATATCTAACAGTAAGTGCAGCCGATCAGAAACCTCGATGATGTTATCTCTACATATCTCTCGCCATTTTCAAAACCCAGAGTGCTTCGGGTACTGGACTTTGTAGGTTGCTGCCTCACAACTTACGTGTCACCCTACCTTTACCATCGTGAACTTGCTTGCACTCCAAGATTATCTCTTGCAGACATGGACAAGTTTACTCTCCACGAAGACCCCATCTCAGCTAATTGCTACAAGATCCGTTTAACTGCGGCGTTGCTGGGTATACCGCTGGAACGTCGCCTCTACTCAATCCTGAATGGTGAAACAAGAACGGCAGAGTTCCTCAGCACCGTCTCTTCCTTTGGTAGAATCCCCGTGCTGCAGATTGGCGATTCCACGTTTCTGCCGGAAAGCAACGCGGCCTGCTTTTATCTCGCCGATGCCGCCAACCCAGCGTTCACGTCGTCGTCCCCACTACAAGTGGCCACTCTGATCCCCCAGGACCTGCTACAGCGTGCAGAGATGTTGCGCTGGATGTTCTTCGAACAGAACCAGCACGAAGTCAATATCGCAACTCTCCGATATTGGTTATACGTCATTGGGGAGGATAAGCTCGAAACGTCCAGACGTGCGCAGATTAAGGGTAAGGTCGCGGCGGGAGAGCAGGTTTTGGATTGTATGGAGGATCACCTTGCAAAGAGCGAGCATGGGTGGTTCGTGGGCGACAGCGTGAGTTCTATTGCTTTCTTTGTTCGACTCGGATTTGTTTCAACAATGTCGTTCAGCTTAGCCTTCCCCCCTGTCTCAATACATGCTAAGCAAGCATTCGCAGATCACTTTGGCAGATATCTGTCTCTTTGCGTACACTCATATTGCTGGAGACGCGAAATTCGAACTCTCCAGATGGCCGTCGATCCTCAAATGGTGCGAGCAAGTAAAGCATGTCCCAGGCTACATTCCCATGGACTAGGGGCCGTGACGGAGTCAACTCGTCGACAAGGATCCATGATATCGCCGAAGCAGTAGCTGGGGGGGAGTGGTCAGTCCAAGGACAAAGAAATAATCAAAGCTGTGCATTCACGATTTGACCCCCTTTGTCCTCCATGATTACTCTGCGACAAGGCGCCGTTGTGTCGGGTGCCATGAAACCAAAGCCTTTGTCTCGATCCAAGGCATCTGCCTCAGGGGCTTGGACGCCACACAAAGGGAGGACAGGAGTGCCTTGAGAAAGAAATATGATAAATCCGACAGCGACATCGAGTTTACGGCCGGCTTCCCAACAAATTCTCTGACCAGCTAATTGACAGCGGGAACAGACTTGTTCTACACGACACAAATCTCCCCAACTCACTCCGACACTCTTAACAAGCATGCGCGAAAAAGTCAATCCTACCCAATCCCAAGGGGTAAAAACGGCGAGATTCGTTGACCGATTCAAGGCGGCGGCGCACAAGAAGAAGGCAGCAGTCCGTGGATGGTATGACAGACGAGGTCGAGGGTGCCTCAAATCCGTGGTTGAGAGTGAGTCGGACGAACCGGCGACTCGGATTGAAGAGTTCCTGACTCATGCTGGTACCGCAGAATTTCGTGGATCGAAAACCCATCAGCCAGAGACACGCAGCAAGCCATCAACAACCCCCGAGCCCGAGCGCGAGTTCATACCCGGACACCGAGAAGCCATGTTCGACCTTGCATTCGGGCCTGGGTCGGTGAGCAGCTTTTCAAGCTTGCAAGATATATGCAACGGAGCCCCGGGGTCCCTCGTATCCCTTCCGTCCACTTTCTCGACACGCACGATGAGCCCGATATTTGTCCCTGAAACGAAAGCGCCGTCACGATATGAGCGTCGTCTCTTTGGCATTGACACGCCAGATGACTTTGACCAATTCCGGTCTGGTGTGCGACATAGCATCGAGCTGGACTCTACCCCGACATTGTCTGCGGAGGAGAAGCCAGGGCCAAAGCTCAATAGCTTGACTGTGGATTCGACGCCCATCCCTGTCGGTCAAGAAAGCCCCAAGCCTCATTTCAAGGCATATCCCGGCAAGACAGACACTGAGAAGCAGGACCCCGTCACGTTCCAGGCGTACTCGACTGGATCGAAGCACAAGAATGGCAGCGTTGGTTATATTCCACCTACATTACAATCGGGTTTTGTCAATGGGGTTCCACCCGTTCTCCAGGCCGCGCACGGCGGGAGCAACTCGGCTCAACGACAAGCTACTCATGATCGAGATGGCACGACGCTTACAGGTCGTCCAAGTCAAAGCTACACGTGGCCACTGGTGGATTTCCACAAGGAGATTTTTCTGAATGCTGATCCGTCACAAGCTAATCACTCTACCCGGTATCAGGAGCCACGCATTCCTTCGATGGAATTTTCTGGCCGGGGTTTGGAGGACGAAATGAAGACGGTGCTGGGCAATCTCCACGGGCCGGTGGTCGACAAGAGAGCTGGGCAAGTGGAAGATCGAGCATGGATGTCACCCAGCTCCCCTTTGCACTCGACCGCATATGCAAGAGAAGCGTCTATTCCGGGAGTGACGAGAAGCTCTGTGAATCTCGATACTCACCCCCACCCGCGAGGTCCTACTGTCGCGGAGGCGGCGCAGAACCAGGAGAGCTTTCTGTCCAGCGACGGCCGAAGAATCAAGTTCAGCGAGTACAACTGGCCACGATTCAGCGACGACGGATACACAGACCCAGCCGAGGAATACTCGCGCCAGTATCGGCGCCGGAGACGGGAAGCGCGAAGAGAAGCGACTGGACGAGGAGCGGTCTAAATGACTCAAGTATGGGGAGGTATTGGCAATGGGAATCAGGAAGCACAGAGAGTACCGGGTTGAGAGATACATTGGCGTACTTGACTTGTCGTTGTTTTTGGTGATATCGGGCTTCTCAGGTTCGGTGTTCTACTCCGAGTCCGATTGTCGGCGATGAAGCGGCATTACTAGATTGGGGTATTCCGAGATATGGAGGAGGCGCCAGAGTACCGAGTTCGAGTACCCTTGTAGAGTTCAGCCAAAAGGGCCAAGTACGTAACCAAGTAGCGGTGAAGATGGGTGGATGGTTCGCCTCCATTTTTCTTTCAAACAAGCAAAATCGGATCGATCACATGCAGTTCTGTCGGAGAGATTTGACGTCACGTGAAAAGCGGGGGACCTTGTCAACTCGGAATGATTAGGCCGAGGCGTAGAACAGTTGAGCAAGTTCGCCCCTAGAAGAACAGTAGAAGCCTAGAGATGCCCCGTTCAGCATCCGTCGGTGCGCCTCGGAACCTCTTCTGAGCGAGGCTTTTGTGAGTTGGAAGCCTGCCTCGGGAAGTCTCAGGGACAGTCCGAGTGCCTATTCGTAAGGCGTCAGTAATTATTGTATCCCCCCTCCAAGTGACACCCCCCAAGTG
>NW_019174123.1:0-30501 GCF_001642475.1 Fonsecaea monophora | reverse complement strand
CTAGTTTTTTAAACTTCTTATAGATTTATTACTTAAATAATAGTAGATTATCTAGAATATTCTACTTAATAGTAATAATCTTATCTAGAAGTTCTCTTATAATCTAGTTCTTCTACTATTTTCTTACTCATAGCTTAAAAGTAGTATCAGACTAGTTACCTAACTGGAGGGTAAATATATATACTATAGGATTAATAATGATAGATAACTAGCCTATAGATAGAGATGTTAACGCTTAAAGAGGCTTTAAAATTAATAGGTACGACCCCTCTTACTATATATATACGGTAAGCTAGCTACTTAACTAGCGGCCTAACTCCTTAGTTAGTAGCCTAAGCTAAGTGTATAGTATTATGTAGGTGTTCGTGACATTCTAGCTCTAAACTAAGCGATTTCTCCTTATCTTAATACTATAATTAAGTAATGAAGGAAGGAGAGATATTTTATACTTATAAGACGTTAATTAGGCGCATTCTAAGGGCTAATTAAGCGCTTATAGTAGTCCTAACAGCCTAGGCTTTTAAAGGTATAAACTGCCTAAGGGTATTACTACTATATTATAAGAGGCTATTTATATAGAGCTACAGTAATAAGTAATCTACTAAGTCTATAGATAAATCATAAAACGCTATACCTATTATATAGCGATCTATTCTTTATATACCGTTCTTTACACTATATATAGAACTACTCGCTATTATACTAATACGCTCTCGGTAAAACTACTAATTTTTTCGATTTTTACTCGCTACTGTGTACTAGATTCGTCTCTGATAAAGTGCAGCGGATACTTGTTAGTAGACAGGTGTCTGTTAGGAACTGGGGAAAGGGGCAGCGGGATAGTCTCTCGGTCTTCGCGGAGCCCATGCCCCCTTCCCGCTGGTCATCAAGAGAGCTACATGACCTCGAGCTTCTAGATTGATAAAGAAATCTTGACTAGTCAATGGTGTCTTAGTTTCTGTATATCTCATGCTGTCTTCTTGATCCGTGATAAGTGTCGCAGGCACCTATTAGCTGAAATCCACAGCAGCGATGCAATTACCGACACCACAACCATCGGGGAGGGAAAGACCCTGGTAAAGGATTCGTCGGTAGCGACACTACGGGTGTGGAGAAATGCCTCGGGAGTGTGGAATAATGACAAACCTTCACCGATGTTAGTCCTTGGTGCTTTGACATATTCACACACCCTGTAGGAAACTACATAGAGGATAAAACCACGAGAGGGTTTGTTCTAGGCGTGATACTAAAGAATTCAGAGCCCTTGCTAATTGATCCTTCCCCAATTCTTCCACCATGCATCAAGACTTGGAAATCAAAACCCACGATGGGACTACAATCCGAGCTTGGTTCTACGCTGCAGGTCCCAAGGCGCCCGTGATAATCCTGTCGGCCGGGGTAAGCTTCCTCTCGGTACGCAGTCACGCGTGATAATAATGATACGGTCTCATAGCTATCTGGCGTCCAAGAACACTTCCTGCCGAGTTTTGCAGAATCATTCCAGAAAGCTGGCATTGCTGCCGTATCATTCGACCATAGGAACTGGGGACTGAGCGATGGGCTTCCGCGTCATCATTCAAACCATTACCAGCAAACCCAAGACACTCATGATGTCGTTGCGTACGTGTCAACAGAGCTCGACATCGACCCCGAACGTATTGCAATCTGGGGGTCCAGCTTCTCGGGTGGTATCGCGTTGATTGCCGGAGCAGTTGACCCCAGGGTCAAGGTCGTCATCACACAAGTTCCATTCGTATCCGGAAACCACCTACGATCTCAAATGCCTGCGCCTCTGCTTGCCCGAATATATGAAGACCGAGCAGCGACGACGGAATCGGAGCCCACCTATATTCCTGTTTTCCCAGAAGAGTACAATGCAGCTCAACCTGATCCAGCTGCGGCCATGATGGCGACAGAAGAGAGTTGGCATTACTACCAACATATCAAGGAACTTGGTATCGACAAGGAAAACCGAATCACTATGCAAACCCTGTTTCACGCAATTCGATCCGAACCGTCGGCCTTTGTGCCGTTTCTAAACAAGCCGCTATTCATGGCGATCGCATCCAACGATTCCCTTATCAGTCCAAGCAAACAGCAAGAGGTGTTTGAAACGGCTAAAGACCCAAAAGCGTTGGTGAGGTTTGATAGCGGTCACTTTAGTTTATACGAGGGGGCGTTGTTCGAAAAGAACATTGCTGCTCAGATCGACTTCTTACATAACCATTTATAAAGTACCATAGTAAGGGAGGGGATGCACCCATAGTTGTGAAGAGTAACCTTATTTATTACATCACCCTAGTAAAATTATCCGTCTTCCCCACGATTTTTCCACCTACTAGATTTTCAGCTACTATTACTTATTCTTTAGTTACTTTAACTACATTTACATAAGGAGGATAAACCTAAGGAGAGAAAGGAAGAAGGGAAGAATTCTCTCTCTCTCCTTATATTATATACTCTACTATAAGAGATCTCTATTATCTTACCCCTCTCCCTTATCTTCCTCTTTTATATACGCTATCTACTATATAGTAATAGTAGTAGTAGTGGAAATACTCAGTTAGGGTAGGTTAGACTGTCACGGTTCCGCTAAGACCTAGTTGGCACGTGACTGTTTCGCGCACTGCCTGCGACCATTACCTCGTCGCAGGCAGGCCAACTCTCAGATAGACTCTCCTCGAGTTCGTATTCATGTTATTAGTGCTGTAACACTTTGTGCTGTGCTGGCGACGTGACATAGACGGATATTTTTACTAGGGTGCTGTACTCTAGCTGGACGACGTAGAGCGCGTCGAGTCCTTTTCGTTTTACAAGGGTTGGGGGTTGGTTAATTACATCAGTTATCATCTGTCTCTCTTTACGCTGTAGCTGTGCTAAATTTATAGATTAGTGATCAACCCAGCCAAGTCGGGAATTTTCCCCTCCATTTTCCCCTCAGTCATTTAGCCTCATCTGTCGTTTAGCTTTTCCTTCGCCGACCTCGTTTGTTAATTATATCCTGTCTATGAGAGTGCTCCTTGCCGTCCCATCGAAGTAAAAGAAACCCTCTTCTTCTTCACTCTTTGAACCCCCGCTGCCCGGAAAACATCATGCAGACCTCGCAATCTGTATCCAGTGGGAATCTGACTGGTTCAAATGTAGCATTGGCGGCACCAAATCCTTCGGTAAGGCGGCCGTTTCTTCTCCCGCTCAAGATTTCCGATCCCTTCGCCATGTCATATACACCTACTTATATGCGAAGATTCGTCGAGAAAGAAACCGCGAAGCCCAGAAAAGGTTTCGTAGGCGCCAACGCACTACTGCAAGCCACTTGAGCGCTCGAACCCAGCAACTCGAGCAAACGGTTGACGAAATATTCGGCATCCTTTTGACACTTGCAGGCGATATCATCCAGAGCAAGAGTCTTCTGACAGAGCAATCAAGTCTCATTACTGCTGTCAAAAGCTCTATGGAACAGGCTCTGGCTTTAGCGAAAAGGGTCAGCGATTCGCAGGGACATTTACAAGAACCCACCAACAGCACGGCCGAATTTCCAAGTGATGGCCATGCTTACAGCTGGAAAGCCCCGGAGAAGGGGGTGGACAACCTCGAGCCAATTATTACCGTCAATGGATCCCAAAGGACCTGTCCGGAAGACACAGCACTACATACCAAAAAGCCCATGGTTGTGCCAACAGTGCATCAGCAAACTTTATACGAGGATCATTCCAGTGACCTCGGGATTCCATCATCGATCGAACTCCCATTGCTTCCACCCACTTCCGAAGTTCTCGTCTTTTTGCAGACTCTTGGCTCATTCCCACTCCGTCTACTACAAAACACACTCTCCCACGGATGCTTCTTCCTTGAAACGGCTTCGACGAAGGACCTGTATGATATCTTTGGCTCCGCGTTGCTCTTCCGCTCCAAGGAGCAGCTTCTACACCTCTTTCGGTGGTTCTTGGGTCCAGGCAGCCGCTTCATCTACAGAACATCAGGAATTACATGGGGTGGCCAAGGAGGCATCATGGCGCCTACACCATACCCTGCCGTGAGCACCATTATTGATGCAGATCAGCACGGCCAAGGCTCGGACTTCCTCACCGTTTTTGGCGTTTGCAAGCAACTACAGACCCTGAGCGCTAGGGTAGTCGACTGCGATACGATCGAGATCAACATCCCAAGTTCACAACCGCCACACATTACCCAGGGTAACAAGTCTTCCTCCCCGACCTTTGGGGGTCTTCTCAACTTTCATTCGGGGCGCCTTCTGGGAGATGCCTCCCTCACTCTTCGTCTGAGTACGCATCTGCTCATTGCGAATCTGGTTCACACATCGGCTTGTTGCACTCACGGTCCAGGCTTTCCGCAGAATAAGCTTGGCCAGGTTATCCAATCCTCGACAATTTGAATGTATTGTGACTATGGCTTTAGGTTCTGTCTACAAGGCAGCTGTATTTCGACATTGGTAAAATGATTGTGGCATGTTCTAATAGGAACGAATTAAGTGGTATTGTATTGCATTTCCATGACTATGAAGGGTTCGACGCGTAGATCTTCCGGCGTGTCTAGCTGTCCTATGCACATTATTACAACCGATGACCTTTTGATAAAGGTGCCTGCCGGTCGTTGCCGTGCACCCTTGACTACTGGTCCTTGTGCCACCCCAAGAGCCCAACAACACAAGCGTTGGAGGGCCTGGATCCGTTTGGGGGGTCAAAGAAGAAGGAAAAGTCGAGGCAGTCTGCTGATGGCGACTCAATATCTCACCTTTGTGATTCCGCTCGGGTTCTTCTGGGATTTCAAGTTCTGGAGTTGCCAGGGCTTCGGGTGCCGCTTTGCTAGGCGTTGAGTAACTTGAGAAGGCGACCCTGAATCGAGGAACGTCGCTCCAGCGACGTGAACTACCCTGCCTGGCAGTGTAGGAAGAATTGTAGAGAATGAGCTGGGTCGTCTATCAGAAACGTTGAGTAGCACTTTGTTTTCATTTTTTTTTTTCCGCCAGGGTACCAGCGCGACACAGCGCCAGGCTGCTTCTCCCCTCGCCATGTTCGGTCTTGAGACGAGCCAGCTCTTTCTGATCTGGCTTGCCAGATGCATGCAGGACTTTGTAGTCCTCACTCCGCTCCCAATTGAAATTTGGACCCATAGTAGTCATCGTTACCGTTCCAGTAGCTCTTGAGTCGAGAACAGGCTGTATCACGGAGCCATATCGCGGGCCATCAGAGCCGAATTGTTTTTCCTTTGCGCGATTTTTGAGGGAATAGACTTCTCTTCGGACGACCGCGATGTCAGGGCTGGCGACCTGAAGCGTTCGAAGATATTCGTTGGCCTGAGCTGCCAGGCTATCAGGTCTTGAGAGCCATACCGCGGGATATGTTCTTGTGTTTAATCTTGAACGACTTGCGCCTCTTCATGGGCGTGAACCAAAGGGAAGCAACGCGGTGGTAGAAAAAGGATGTAGCAGCGGACAAAGTATGAATTTAGTCAGGCAAAGGGAGGGGAGGGCAGATTATCATATATGCCTCGGCAAATGGCGCTACGCACGTGACGAGCCACTTGATTTAATGTCCTCTTGGCAAGCACCCAAGTCTTGAATACTGACTGAGGGAACGGACTGAATTTGGAGAGCGTGGTCTTGTGAGGGGACGGGTAGAGACTTGGCGTGAAATTACCATTGTAGGGTCGAACGAGGACCAAGGGATTCCTGATTGTAGCACTTGACAGGGGCCAACTGGGAGCTATCTAAGTGTACGGGTCACGTGATGGTCACGTGCTAACCAGCGCTACCACACCATCTCTTCAGGTGCCAAGTCTCACTAGTCCCGGCCTGCGTTCTCAATGCCGACGACTCGATGTGTTCTTCACGGCCCATCCCTGTTGCACGCGCAGAGGCACAACATTCGTGGAATACTTCCGATCAGTCTGAATGAGCACTACCTGAACTTATACCCCGTGGCCTGCATGCGTCCTTTTGTTCTTCTGGTGACTTCTTCGCGACGTCATCTTCGTGCGCAAAGAGAGCCCATTCTCCGGTCTGACCGACATTACTTTGAATCAGGCCTTTGACGCGATACGCACAGAGATGGACACATCTAGACCAAACATCTTGATCAGGTGTAATTGGGTGCAAGCCCGTTTCCACGACTCCTTGAGCCCTCAAAACGCGATGTGATTGTGTTCGAGCTGACAGCAACAGAGAGCGCCCCATAAGCGCACCCATCATCAGCCTTTAGATGTGATGGTATCTTTTGAAGGAAACCCTCTGTCCTTGATACGGGAACCTATCTCAAGGTAGGCAACGACATTGAGTAAACACGACGAATGACTCCCGGCGACAGCCATACCTCATCTCCGTCGATCCCCGACCAAACCCGCGTCATGTCGCCTCCAATCGCCCCTTTGAGCAAGGTTACGGCGACCGAGGCGGGCGATGCCACCGCAGCCTGAGGCAAGTTAAGAGATGAGGATACACAATCACCACGATTGACCTTCCGGGTGCAGGGTGCAGACTAGAATGCTTCGCATGTGCCGTTCGTGTCCTCGTGCGAGGCTCTTTCACTGTTTGAAAGTGTGGAGGTGTGCAGTCATCACGTCTCTTGAAGGACGGCATCCTCTTTGGGTGTGACTGGCGATATCTCAAGCCGGGAGACTGTCATGGGACACCTCCATATTCTCGGAACAAGATTGAAATTGCCAGACGAGACTGCCCCGCAAGCTTGTTTGCCTTGGGTGCGATATGATGCACGAGAAGAAATGACGCGTCCATGTCCGTTTTGGTCTCAGGTTCTGCCCTACTCATCATTCGAGGCTTGTATTCGAGGCTTGTCGTGGGCGTTATACCGTGTCTTTGTCTCTACGGGGACCAGAGTTGCAGAACAATTATGACGGGTGTTGCACTCAAGCCCTTGATATGAATGGACATTTCTTGGATGGCTTTTGGGAATCCTGGGCTGTATCATCACGACTCCTCGGACCTGGGCGCGGAGTTCATCAGCTAACTGTGTTGCATTAGCTTGACTTTGCTCAGATGGAACAGGTAGCCGAAAGACTGCAATCGAACGAGTTGAATGTTCTTCACCGTGCTCGATATTTCCGGTTTGCTGTGTCTGAATCCTGATGCCGAATGAGACCAAGTGCCACACTCTGTCATTTCAGGGTGTCCGCTCGTCCTTCAGGTCCAATCAATGTTGTCAAACCCGAGACCAGAACAAGGCTGCACATCTTCTATCCCGTCCGTTCGCTCTATACGATGCTACCTGTACACAGACACGATCCCGTTGTCCCTTGCAGAGCATTGCTGCCAGCAACGCTGACCTTGACGCACGGCACCTTCATCAAGGCTCGTGGCGAGATCTGCACTCTGGACCTTTGGGAGAGTCATCTTTTCACTTGATCCCCTTTTCGTACGGCACAGGCCGCAATCGCCTGGAGTTCTAACTGACTCATGGCTGCTAACGACTGTGAGCCAATTCACTCATGCGGAGTTATGATCTGGCGGCCGATTCGAGGCTCTGAGCGGCGTCCTATCGTCAGGCTAAGTCCTCGCCACTCCGAGCTAGCATCGCAGACATCTTGATTCCTCCCGAAACAACCTCTGCGCCACTTCAGTCCTTCCATCAGCAGTGCCTGCGAGGAAGGTCTCCAAGAGATGGCTAACGTGCGCTCGAGACATCTAGCTTCTGTCCCCCATGTTCAGAAGCCCGGTATTATGAGGAGAACTAGACGAGAAGTTGGCCGCTTCGAGGCGGTTGTTTAGACGCTGAAGATAGAGGAGAAGAGTCTCAACTTTGTTAGGAAGCTTGGTAGGGTCCCGCTTGGCTTCAAAGTCACCGCGAGCTCACCATTGACCTGGACTGGAGAACAAGGCTCGAAACTAGGTCGCAACAACCTCCGCAGCCTCTCAACTTTCCCAACCGTTAGTTGACTCCAGGAAACTTCCAGAGCACGCCGAGTACGAGGCCGACCGCATTGCCGAGAGCCTGCAACGCGACAACGAGTGAGGCTGCTCTTCTACCTTTTACAGGGCTACGCCAGCCCAGAATCCCCGAGCTGGGAGCATAGCAAGGTCAGAATTTGTCGTCCTGAATGCGCTACTCGTCTTTGACAGACCTTGTCTCGAAACGGGAAAGACAACCCTACAGACGGGCGGGGGTTCGATCGAACCGCCAGCCGAATATGTCCTTTCGGATCATATTGATACCATCACCCCGTTTCCGGTTTCAGTAATCGAAAGAAAATCATACGGCAATGACGAGACGATGGTCGAAGTAGGCAATCAGGTTGCAGTGGCTGGGAGATGTATCCTTCTCTGCTGCTATGACAACTTGCTACTCTAAACATTGGTACGCACCCGATTTTCATCTAAGCGACAAGGAATGGTACCTCTCACCGTCGCCATATCGACCTACAAGTCCCCGGATCCGTTATCCGTTCATTCCCCCCTGGTGAAGGAGGATTGAAAGCACGCCTCGCATGTATCGCCGATGAGCTGGAGGCCCTCGTTTGTGTGTCGGATCATTTCTGAGGTGGGCAAGATTCATAGCTTGACAAAGATCACGTATCAGTTGTTTGGGGTGGCCCAACTGTGCGTGATGAGGCAAAGAGCTTTCCCACACCTCAAAGATAGCTCAAAGCTGCCAGTGGTGATTCGAGGACAGAGCTTGGGAGAGGCGTGGAATCACGGGGACGTGAAAGAGACGTATGGGGGAGTGTGGAGAGATACAGCGCCTTTGCACAAGTACCAGTCCTTTTCAATGCCTCTCCAGTGGACGATAATGGTGGCGCTGTCAGTACTTCCGTTCAGCAACATACCGCACCTCACAAGTCTGGTATCTCGAGACCATAGGGCCATGATCCTGCTTATGATGCGGAGAATCTCGCAGGTATTGATATTGGCCCCAAGGGAGCCCCGGATCGCTCACCGAGTCTCACCATCGAAAAGCGTCTCTAGACTTGGTTAAGCCCGGGTGTGTCGACCTTCCTGCAGGGCGAAGATGCCATCCTGAGGTGATTCTCCGCGGTCTGGAGGAGCAGGCCACTATGTTCCAAAGGGCTGAGGACTGATGGGCTAACGTGCGTTGTCAGGCCATCTAGCGCCTCGGCACTCAGTTGCTGCTGCACAGGCGTGTACTGTATACCAGATTGGTCATCGATGTCCTTCTTTTCGCGAAACAGTCTTCTCTTACAGATATCTTAGACCGTGATTTCAGGAAAGTGGTGCCCGGTCCAGCGCTGCGGCGAGTTCCTTGGAGGACTGAAACCCCAAAGTCCAACAGTTCTCAATGATATGGGGGAGCCAGACAGATTCGGTGGACGGGAGGTCATCTCGTCGTGGCCCTGAATACAAACTGTCGGATCCCTCCCGTGTCAGGTCGAATTTGCACTCACGTCCGGTGATGACTTGGTACATTACCGCGCCAAATTGCCCAATGTCATTCAAGATTGAATAACCAAGCTCGTCAGTCCCAGATAGGTCCCATTCGAGCGGCATCAAGGTTGATTCTCCAAAGTCGCAAAACTTCACATCTAAAGTGTTGTTGAGGAGGAGATTATCCAATCGAATATCTGCAATGATAATCCGGTGTTCGTGGATATAGGCCATTGTGTGGGCCAATTGGAGAAACCAGGACAACAGAGTCCCGCGCGGTAGTTGTAGTTCCTGCTCCTTCAGAAAATGACGAAGATCACCGCTCATGCGCTCCATTCGGATCGAAGGGTCGGATGTCTCGAGATCGTAGCAGCGGACAATACCGTCGTGGCTACCTAATCTTCGATAGATTGCCTTCTCAACTCCAATCGCTTCAATGACCGGAATTCGGTCGTCGTACTCGCCCTCCTTTGGTGTCAAGGAACCCAGTTCCACGGGTACTCCATCAATCTTGATGTGTCTCGAAATGTAAGGCACCTTCAGTGCGTAGTGTCCCTGCTCAATGACAATCCCTGTTGCACCCTGTCCAATGACCTTCTCAGTTACTTTTGTGCCGTCGACATGTACGAAGACCGATTCGGTGAACGATAGGTAGGAGTGGTTCCGTGGATATTGAAGCTGGGAGTACTGAGGTGACGAGGGGGAAGTTGACGTGTCGGAGCTTCTGTGCGCAGGTGTCAGTATTCATATGGAGAAGAAGGCCCCTGACTTACGCGACGGTCATGAAAGAATGCAACTTTTGGAATGATTCGTGTGGCAAGACGAGGGTAATAGTTCTCAGGGTCGGGAGTGAGGATTGCACCCTTTCACAAGATGCAACGCGCACGCGCAATCACGTGGTACGCTGTGCATGCCTGCGGCGTGATCAGTTGTCCTGGCAGAGCGCTCTCAGTGCCTACTTGTACAGGTAGTGTTGATAAATTCAACTGAGATGGATGTCGCGCCTCGAGTCGACGTTGTCAACACAAGATCAATGACGTGCTGCCCGTTGCCGTCAACTTGGTTGATTCTTGGCCTCTGCCTTGTTATTAGAGCCCGGTGCCAGTTCCATTTCTGGATAGCATATCACGGCGTTTTACTGATATTCTGACTTGGCGGTCACTTCATTTAAAACGGCGCAGCCTGGTTCTCCAAAAGGCAGGAGAGTCTCGGTAAAGCTTCCTTCTTCCACGCTGGGGAGCTCCCATGCGAAACAAGGTCAAGTCCCTCATGTGAGATGCCGCCGCTCACTTTCATTATCTCTATCGACCCAGGGCCATCGCGTGCCGTCCGCTTATCTAGTCCTTGTTCTAGTTTGTGCTAGCCTTGACATTGAACTTCTTTTCCGAAAGCCTTTCCATATCTCCACCTCGTTCTGCGATCTTCTCCATACCGCCCGCCACCTGCTGCGATCCGCTCTGTCCCTACACCGTCGCCCCGCCTGTGACCTGAGCCGTCGAAATCCGGTCCCTCGTCCATCTACTACCAGACTAGATGTTTGATCTCCAATACTTGGCTTCCCATTGGATTTTCCACTCCATGGGTGAAGCTGAGCGGGAAGAAGATGAGGCTATCAGAAGCCCTTGATGATGAAGACAATGTCCTCCACATGTTGCAATACCCAGAGAAACGCATCCAGTTTGATAGTCATGCTTCTTGAGAAAGAGAATGAAATTCTTCATATTGCTGCACAATGTCTCAACGTCAACGTGAATGCTTGCAAGCTTTCAGAGGTCGCCGATTGGAACCACGGCAGTTTCAATCTGCGTGTTCCTATTCATGTCGATTGGAAGGGGCTCAAACGAGTTCTGTTCCGTGTCCCACTCCCGTATAAAGTCGGTGAGGGCTTGGTCCCAGGCAACATGGACGAGAAAGTCAGATGTGAGGCGGCAACCTATATTTACATTCACCAACACTGTCCTGATGTCCCCATCCCCATGCTCTTGGGCTTCGGCGTCTCCACTGAAATCCACGTTAGCCTGCTTGTCTAGTCGAGCCTTGGTGACGCGGTCTAATTACAAGCAGTTCACACCTCTTGAGAATGCTTCTTTAGACCGGCTCTGTCGATGGTTTGCCGATCGGCTGCGCACCTTTGCGAGATTCCCATCAGCGTCGCCTTTTGTCCGGGATCGTCGAACATCATCGCTTTTTGTTACCTTGTACTGGGGTATATCGAGCGCGGGCAGATGCTCTCTGAGACATTAGATACTCAAATATGCGTTCCATCACGGCGGCGGAACCAATTCAAGGATCTGTCCCGTATCATGGTGTCGTTAGCAAAGATTCCCCAACCTCGAATTGGCTCCTTTACCATTGACGACCAGGGATACATATCACTCTCCAAGCGGCCTTTAACTCTCCAACTCCAAGCACTCGAAAATGAAGACATTCCGACAGGTAATGACCGTTTACGAACCTATGAATGCACCGAGAGCTACGTGCTGGATCTCCTAGCGTACCATGACAGCCGCCTTCTGCATCAGCCAAACTCCATGAACGATGAGAAGGACGGGAGGAGACAGATGTCCGCCGTAGGTCCAACGAGGTCCATCATGCCCCTAGTTCATCAACCGCAAGACCGCACGAGGCCCGGTTTTCCTCGGTCTCACGGATCTGCAACAGAGTAACATCTTCGTCAACGAGCGGTGGCAAGTCGAGAGCCTGATAGACTTGGAATGGGCGTGTTCACACCCTTCCGAAATGCTGAGATCACCTTACTGGTTGACCGGAGAGAAGGTCGAGTGTTTTTATGGCAAGACCCAGCTTGACAGATTCTGCAACGCACGCGAGGAACTCATGGCCAAGTTTCGACAACAAGAGATGCTTCTAACGTCGCCGTCGGAGACCACACGAAGTGCCATGGTGGAGGAGAACTGGACCATTGGGTCCCTCTAGTTCTTCCACGCGCTCGAAACGACGAAGTTCTACAATCTGTTCAAGCAGAATATCATGCCTCGCTTCTCGGGAGATGACAGTTCCGAGTTCCCTGATATTTCGCAGTACTGGAGCAGTGACGTGGATAAGGTGATCCGTTCGAAGCTCGAGGAGAGGGATCGGTATCTTCAACGGCTGTCCCTGGCGGCGGTATCTGCAGATTCGGATTCAGATGGGTAGCTGCAGTTCAAGCGGGCTGAAGGAGGCTTTCTGTGATTGCCTTGTCCTGAGCGGCTCTCGAAGGGGCAGACAGATGGTTCGTGGATCTTCCTGCCCCCATGAGTTTGAGACCAGTGTTGGTTTATTCCACCCCTTGTCTCTCCCACGCCATTGTCCTTATCCTTGCCTTCCTCGGCATGTAGGGGCTTTCTTGTCAGACTGCGGCTGGCTGGCTGGAAGTACGTATGGTGTCCAAGCTTCGGAAACTTATCTAACCCCTTCTTCTTCTTCTGCCTGCTCACTTGCTGCTCCCACATGGCTGCAAGATAAGCGCCGCTGCCTCTTCCAATATCTCCTCACTTAGCTGAATCCCGCCGAGTTTGTATGATTCTGCCTTCCCTGAGACTCAGATTGACGTCTTCGACCCGTCCTATTGCCTGTTTTCTCGCTAAGCAGAGCACCGGAGCCGGAGCCTTTATAGGTCGCCTCGGACCACCCCTTACTCTCCTAGGCCGCCTGTTAGAATGCCACCGGCTCTGTTGCCTCAGGTTGCCAATAGCCACCGTGTCCGAGGTCTTGGCAACCAAGACCGTTTGATTTCTAACCACTGGCGCACCCTCCATCATAGAGAAGCGAGGAGAGGCCCGGATATTCCTGATCTAAAGCGGCAGCCTACGTTTGATACTCCTAATGCTTTCCGGTGTGCCAGTCGTTCCCGGCCCTCGCGCGCGGATCGGAGCGTGCAGTGGAATTCCAAGCCTGGTGATTTCGCCAGCAAAGCTGCTTCTGATTTTCTTATCAGCCCAAGAGAGTGTTAGGTGATGCACCATTATTGTCCAGCTCGTCTCCGCGGCTCGTTGTGACGGTACACTGGAGATAACAACCAGGGCTGACTGCTGCAACCAGACCGACTTGCAGTATTGGGGTATCTGGGGAGCGAAGCGTGACGCCATCGAAAGAGGGACATGGCCTCTTGTTACAAGCATTAAGGCCCGCTCCATGTGAAATGAGCCGGCGGACGAGGTCTTTGTCACTGAAAGCATGTCTTTAGGTCGTCGTAATACATCTTTTGCCAGCAAACTCCCATCACCGGGCTGTAGATACTTCTAAAGATCAGAGCATTTCGTTGATTGTGACAGGCAGCCTTGACGTGAAGATCATCCGCGTCAGGAAGCCGGATGGTGTCGTCCGAGCCAGATCTCACCGCACTCAAGGATCTGTAGATGGTAGATTTGGCGCCCTCTATGTGGCCCTCTGCGGAACGACTCGAAATCCGCGCCGTCGAGCATAGTGTCAATGAAGCAACTCGCCAGCGGCGAGGACAGCAGCAGCCACTGCTAGAAGTCTGTCGAGCCGCGTTGCCAAAGAGTGAAGTCGGACAGAGAGCCTCGAGGCTCTAGAATGAGGGTTCCATCTGCGCTTGTCGCTGCGGTGCAAGGTTGGGGCCCAAATACATGCATTGTCAGGTGACAGCCCGAAATGGGATAGCGGGAACCTTAAAATTACCGCGACATTCTCTCTCTGCAAGCCCAGACCTTTTTACAAGCCTGTGGATAGCGGGCAATTCTACATGCCACCACAATCCGATCCTCTCTCACACCCTCCAATAATGTCCTCCAGCCCCGATGCCTAGGTTTTCCTCTGTGGGTTTCTCTGTTCGAACACCCACCCCTTGCTCATCCAGCTTGGATTTTGCGTGCTTCCGCACGGCTGATTCTTCGGCGGCCCCAGTGGCCTGAATCCTCGCTTACGAATATATTCTGGCTTTCAGAGCGGCTGCAGAGGAGCGAGGGAAGTGATGAGCACCTCGTTGTCCTCCCCAGCCGGCGCAGTGTATGACTTATGTGCTTGATGCTCGTGGGATCCGCGCGGATATTCCCTCCAATGCATAGCCCTTCTGCCATCATGTCGAGTTCAAAACAGTATCGTCTGCTGTGGCATACTGGTCCCGCCGCGTTGTGTCTTGAGGGGAGAAACCGACTCGTCCACGGCTAGAGAGCCGTCTCGTAAAAGGAAAGGGAGCATCTAAATTCACCACAGAAGAGGGAATCAGGTTGCAACACGAATGACCAAGAGGTCATCAGGAGCAGCGGAAGGCGACATCAGCGGCAAATTCAACGATGGCGGTCGCTATCCAGATTGTATGTGATGTGGTGGAACGCCCATACTGTCACAACGCCTCCGATTGTTGACCGGACAAGAACCCAGTTCGTCCCCTTGGCGATGGCGTCGGAATACACCTTGCCCTCACAGGTCTTATCGCCCGCCTTGGGCTCCGTCAGCTGCAGCGTCCTGGAGTCTGCCACGCATATCAGCCCTCCATTATGCATGGTCTGGGGATTTTCTCGAGCATCTTCGAGATGTCGGTCCAGCTGTGCCTCACGATTATGTCCAGCATCTTGAGCCTGTCCGCTAATACAGCGGGAGCCAGTGGAAGGAGAGACCAAGTTCCCGCTTCCCATCTCAGGGGCCATGACTCACACGCTCACCGTGGCGCTGCTGTCCTTGAAGTCGTCGATCTGCACGTCCACAGTCATCGCCTCGATCATGGGACCACACAGAATGCATATTCCAGTCACAGATTTGATTACGGTGATCTCTTCAACGAAGTGCTCTCTCACGGCGGCGATGGCATTGACGGCGTGCCGTGCATGATCTTGGTCGCGATCGACAGCTCGATGCTCCGCATGTTGGCGCTGCAGTTCATACTCGCTCATTTACCCAACACCAAGGTCCGCCTGATGATATAGTCACGAGCGCCGGAAGCTCGGCATATCTATCCGATGATCTCGCTCGTGAACATGTCTATGCTCGGAAACCCCAGCTGCCTCAACAATAACGACAAGTACTACTCCACGACCATGGGCCTGGATATCTGGTTCAACATCATGGCGCCCTTGGCGACTGTCTTGAAGGCCCTCTCCCTCCTGTCCCTCCCCTGTTGCTAGTTCCGGACGACGCCTGCCTTACGGTCCTGAAAGCGTACGTCTCATCGAAGGTCCACACGCTCTCCATCGTCTCGTTGTACTTTGTGGGACGTCCACCATGACAGGGCCAAGAGTTTATAGATCGCAGGCTGGGGAAAGGCCCAAGGCCCAGAACATCGACACAGATATGAAGACATGCTCGAACATGAACATCGTCATGGAGCTGGAGCAGATGGCGCACGTCATTAGAGTCGGTGGCCTGGGGATGAGCACGATGGGCTGATACGGATGGACCTATTGTGCTTGGGGAGATGATGATGATAGCACACACGTCGAGACACAACAGGCACACCTTCCTCGCTCAGACACATGACCTCTGACTCGTACGAGAGGATGCCTGAGAACCTGAACACGATCTCCGGCCACCTCGAGAACACGAAACCGGGTATGTCTTCGGGCACGAACAAGAACCCGAACGTGAGGTACAATGAGGTGACATTTGCGAGGTGCATGATCATATTCATGAAGTGTTATTGCCTACACAGATCGTGGCAATCGTGCTTATGTTCAAGATCTTCTCCTTGTGCATATGCTGGGGTCAGCGCGTGCCAGACGGTCATTCTTGCGGACCCGCTCAGCTCTGTGGCCATCCACGCGTTCCATATATCGACCTTCTACGTCAACAGGCTCGCGAGGAAGAAGGAAATCTTGCTCAAAGAGTGCGGATACCTAGAGGCGCGAAGCTCTGAGATGGCACCGTCAGATTACCGGTAAGAATCATGCAGAAGGCCAGGTTCATATACGTGTCCGATTCCGGGAAGTGCCCCATGCACAAAGTGAAGCCCGGGGACGTCGTCGTGGCCAGGAGGTGCCCGTTGCGAGGTACCTCATCCTCCCGAGGTCGAAAGGAAACACTAGGCAGCGTGGGAAAATGATGGGGATTGTTTGGCGTCATACGACTATTACCGCGGCTCCCACTTCTGCTTTTCGCTGACTCTTCGCTTAGTCCTCAGTCAAATCTCACAGCATTAGCTGTGGATAGGTTGGCCACCCTTCTCCTCGGAAAGATAGCGTTGGCGGAATCATTGCGGCACCGCTTGTTTCTGTCCTACATACATTTCATGGAGTCACCGGAGCTGCACTCCCAGAAGATACTCGAGATGGAGCGCAAGAAGAGAATGAAAACTCCGGCCGGATGGCGAGTGACAGACAATAGAGTGAAAAGAAATCGAAGCATGTGTACGAGCGGAAAACCAACCCCAGTACGGGATTCGATACTGGTCTAATGCGGGTATAGCTTCCTGCGGTAGATTTACCGGCCGCACAATTCCAATTAATCGGCCGCAGGTGCTCAAGGGCTTCATATCGAACTGAAGTGCGCGAAGATACTCACTTGGACTGCTCGTTCGACGGAAGAAGCCACTCGTTGACCTCGTCGTCCCAGTTCATCTTGTCGACCGACGACGGGAACGTGGTTCTCTCGATCCTATGATACTTGTCTGCGAGAGTGTTGGCGTACCAGCCAAGCGAGGACACTTCATCTCCGACAGTCGAACTGAAGCGGCGAAGATATCATCTAACGAGGACGCAAGGCAGTCCTTCATGGTGGTCTCCAACCATCCGAGGCCAACACTACATGCCAACCTTTATCCAATCAAGTCCATCAGGCTGTCAAGAGGTGTGAGCGAGCCGATGGTGACGGTTCCTTCGGGGAACGAAGACGAGGTTTGAACCGCAAGCACATGTGAAACCTCCAGCGGAAGACAAAGAAAATCCAGGACTTCCCTCGAAATAGTTACGGAATTGACCAACAGAAACTCGGAGTAGAACCTCCTCTGTCGGAACAAAAGACAGATTACGAGGACGTGTTATGGGGTCGCACTTTGGCCTTAATTCGGGGGCGGTAGCTGGCGAGAGGGGGCGGAGGGGGCTCTCAGCAGCGCTGCAGAAGGCATGCACAAAGCAGAAAGGCTGGCGAGGACAAGGCAGTGCTCGAACCTCTTAGCAGGACCCGCTACCTTGATGCCCTCCCAGACACAAGAGCCACGGCACAACCGGCGCGGAGCATGACATTCCAAGGGCTCCTGAGAAACGGCAGGTGGAGCGAGCAACCACGTGTGTTGGGAAAAATACTGATTTGTCCGACAGGCGACTTTCGGCGGGCTGGCCAATCAGCAGCCGTTTCTGGGATGCCGCGGCATAGCGTGTTTTTGACTGACAGAGTCTGTATCTGCATTTGTTAGTTATCCTGACATCATTCAGAACCACCAGCACCGGACAACAAGGAGAAAGGACAAAGACACACACACACAAAAACCAAAAGTGGCTTCCTGTGCGTCTGTCTGTTCACGGTCATCAGAATGATCACAGTGATTGATTAACTGATATGAACCAGTGCGAAAAGGTCTTGTTAGGAAGGTCAAAGCCTACCGGAGAGGACCTGTCTTTATGGAGAGCGAGGGAGAAGACGTTATGATTATCAGACCAATAGAAGGGAGTAAGTTCTGTCAGCCAGGAGTCGGATACTGCAAGGAAAAACTAAACTCCGCGAATCTCAGTTTGCTTTCGTCTTGGCGTCATAGTCTTCAGTGGTTGAACGCGCTTCGCAATTCTTCTCCTCACACAGACGTGCGTGATCTTTCGACCAAGATCAACCTTCACGAACACGACGCCTCAGAGTCCTTCAGCAACAGGTACATCCGACCGAGTCTTTCATGGAAGCATTGAGAGAAACTCCTACTTCGGTTCGAAATGCAAGCCACATTTGCAGACTCTGCCTGCCTGTTAAGTGACGCCGTGGAAAGCAAGAGCTGGGACCAGACCATCGAGATACCCTTCAACATCCAAGTCCTTGGAGACAGGATTGACCAGCTCCACTTCAGCCGCTCTACTTCCAACATCTCACATTGGACATAAATTTCAAGTCATGAATGGCCGAGCAAGTGATCCGCTCCCACCTAGTCGTGAGGAGTCCTCCGCTGTCCTCCACGCCTCCCGACGCCAATGGACCTCACTCCTCATCCGTGCCCTTTCCGCTCAAAGCTTTCCTTCGTCTTGCCTCAATCTCAGCAGCCTCCTCCACCAAACACCAGCTCTCCCAAGCCGCGCAAAAATCGAAGAGCTAGTCAGTGACACCTCAATATATCTCGAGGGATTCTCGGTCTGGGGCCTTGACGCGCCTCAGTGTGATCTCAGCGGAAATATCAAGAAATCAGCACTGCAGAAAATCATTATCGGATCTGTTCGCTCAACCTTTTGCCACTTCTCAAACGAATTACCTTCGGAGTGGTCGGGCATTGAGGGATGTCATCGCACTAGCGGGAACGGAAACTACCTGTTCGCCTTTGTTTTGGGCTGGGCTTACGTGCTTTCCGCACGGCTGATCGAGCTGCGAAAAGAGTCAGAGCAAGACCATATCAGCTACACTGAAGAGAAGGCTACGTGCGATACCTCTGGGACTCTGAGCAAAAGCGACAGTGAAGTCTTCATATCTATTGGCGAAGCAGATGTTGGCGAGTGTCGATGGTGGGCTGCCGTCCTAGCCAAAGGGTATGGATGGCGCGCTGCTCTCAAACGTTCTGGTCGAGACTTTTATCCCATGTGGTCATGCCATCTAGCGAGTGGCTCTCCGCGAATCCAGATCCGCCATGGTCAACCGAGGAGCTCTTCGCCTACGGCTTCCCACCCTCCAGCCTCGGAACTGGCGCAGCACTATCTCTACAAATTCGCCAAACTTCATAACGCACATGACCAGCTCTTGGCCGCATTTGTTGCTGCACTGACAATACCCGAGCAAGGAAGATTCGGTGCTCCCATCACCCTCCCTTGGCCAGAGTCTACGCACACAAGCCGTCGGCACACCGGTAGTCCAAACGATCATTCACCATTGCTCAGACTTTTGCCAGGCAAAGAAGACCTACCACATTTCATGGCATACAGCTGTGTCCCAAATACAGCAGCATCTTGCATGCTTGGATGCCTTTGGGAACCCAGCGTGACTTGTAACCTTGCGGGTGAATGGCTACTTCCACCTGTGGAAGAAATTGTTCCAAGTCTGCTAAAGGAGCAGCGATACGATGTTATCGTCCGCATGATGGCCCATCGTCGGCCAAACTCTGCACCACTCTGGCTAGGGTCCACAATCACCGGCCTACTGCCCAGGTTGTTTGAGATTGCTGGGAATTATCTGCCGACAATATCGCTTGAATCCACTCAATGGACCCAGTCTCCCCAGTCATTCATGGATCCTCAGTACCACGGGAAGGTGCAGTGTTTGGAGGACAGCGACGGTTGCAAGCTGATTCGCCGCGAGGAAGAGTTTCGCCTGATGTACCTAATTGACATTGAATCGAGCCAATATGGACCACCACCATTATGTCCCTGGAAGCCTCTCGGGACAACGGCTCTCAAAAGTGCTACAATCGAGGTTCAGAGTCACGCTCTTTGTGGACATCGTTTGACATACAACCACTGGGTTTGGCAAGGAAATGGGCACGGGCACGTAATCGATGCAGGAATCACAGCCAAACAAGCCAGATCCCTGGCACCAGGATTCAATCTTCGAATTTCGTATTTACTGTATCGACTCCGACTAAGAACATGGTCGCACTCAGCGTTTAACCATGGCACTAGTTGCAGCTTCTCACGGTGAGAATTTGTCTCGGTTGGCTACTCGGAATGTGTTCAACTGGACATTGCGGGACGGAACCAAGCCTGAAGAATCTGCAATCTGGACCCATGAATGGCTCGAGGGCCTGATCGATACTCTGGATGACGAGGACGACGAGGATGACGAGGATGAACTATATCAATTCTCCTGCAAAGTGGATTCCTCCTCAACCATGATCAACCTGATCGCCAGTACAGGCGCCACGAGGAGGCCCACTAGGTTTAGTGGTTTGCTGCATTGTTTCTGATCCAGCAATTCGGCGCTGTCCCCGATGGTCCACAGGCCGGATGCTCCCAGCACTCACCCCACAGAGCCTCCAGTTTCCCCCCGCCTGGCATGTCTTCCATTGTTTCCAGCATCCAGAAGCAGTGCACTTCTGGAATGTATGCTGAATATTGAGATGGTGGCATATCTTGCAGAAGACTTTGCGGCCAGACGATAACGAGCGCTTAGAAAACATCAGATAGCAATCAAAGCTCGATTTCCGTGAAGCACTCACTATGTCAGATAACGTGGTGCTCCTCTGGTTTCTGGTCGTAATCAATTAAATCGGGGAATGTGAGCAGTCTTTTCATCCAAGGGCAAGAACAGCCAAGCACTAAGTGGCAGGATACGGCGACCTATTCCGCTTTTTTTGTCAACAACAGATCATACCGACGTGGTGTCAGCTACTCTCTTGGTGATACGTTGTTGGCTCACTTACCGTTGACAAGATTTGATAATGATCAACGCAGGCTTTGAGTGACAGAGGGGGTGACATCTTCGAACGCTGGTGAATGTGCCATCTGAAGACAAGTTACTGGGCTCTTTCTATCACCCAGGGAGTTTAAGATCTTTTGCAACGACGCACAAACGGTACTGAATCGGGAGTCTTATACCTCTTCGGAATGAAGTCGAGACACAGGAGGTAGCGGTGACGTGCAGGTGCGTTGCCATCTCTGTCGACATTTCGACAACGAACCCTGACGGTGACAGTGGAACATCTGAGAGAACCAGTTGGCCGATCTCAGGCAGAGTCCCACGGCATCCGTCCTCGATACAAGAAGGAACAATGGCACACAACAGATGCCTTGAAAGCGGCGACGATAGTGTCAATATATAGCAGAATTGGTGCGAAGACATCGATAGCGTTTATGCCAGCACAAAGGAATACTTATCATGAGACAAAAGCAGTAACCTGGGCCTTCCTGCTCTACACCATAGGATGGAGGCGACACCAAATAGCATATCGACCATATTGGCAACGATAGAGCCAACAGAAGACAACGCTCCGCAACCATGTCTACCTTGCTTGTCCTTCCTGGGAAGCACGGGAGGAAACTGCCGGCTGGGATCATGTGAGGAACGACGACCGCAACGATGATCGCGGTCTTGGTCCATGGTTGCCAGCTGAATTCGACATGCCTACGATCAAGGATACCGCAGTACAAGGCAGAGTATATCGCTTGTCAAAGCCCTTTCCAGTACCGTGCATTTGAAACTAAGATTGAGCTCGTGATTAAACAACCAGAACATTGGAAATCTGACCAAAGGCCCAGCTTCCGAATACATGATCGACCGAATGAGCGTTCCGCATGCTCGGGATGCTCAGTGTCCATTGTGCAGCTTCCACATGAAAGTCTCTTCCAGTAACTTTGATCAATCCAGGTCACAGAAGGTCGCATCGTCAATGCCACGAAGCTCAAACCAACGAATACGCCGGCAAGGCTCCAGGTTAGGAAGCTCGTCAGTCGTCATGTACGAGGTCTATTCTGTTCAAGAAATACGAAATTGATTATCCAGCGACAGCTCAAGTCGGATTAAACGGTGCCAGTCATTCGCGATTACACGTTGGCGGAAACCAAAGTCCTTTTCTCACTCCCATGCTTCCCATGGGAATCAAAACGCAAGAGATATCGGCGATTTGCAGAGCCATTTGCACTGTGTTCGCGTCACAGTCATCTCCATCCGATCGCTACTTGCCTCAAGCACGTCCCACAGAGATCCACGTCGCACCAGTCGGACTGTTACCAATCCTTATGTCTCAAGAGGACCAACCCGATGGGCGATGAAGACTCCCATACATCAGGGAAGTCCATTGCCGGAGCCAGCCGAGCGGGTACAGGTCGCTCAATTAACTCGTACCGCAAGATACTTATTTCCAGGGCAACTGCCCTCCACGATCTAACAAGAAGATTTTCGGCTGAAACTCTGTGACTGGCAAAGTTTGGAAGTGCAGCGGCAGTATGTGACAGGGATGGGTGAAGACTGAGGTCGGCCAAATTGATCAGGAACGACGTGTTGGTGGATTACATCCGCGGTGATATCGTCCTTCCGAGCGCTTGCCTTGCCGAAGGGTAGTGTCGAAGCTCGGTTCGTCTCATTCGACCACTCCTGTGATTGGTGTATCTTTCTGGAGAGTGTAGAGCACCAATCCCTCAGCTACGCCAGCGAGGAGAGCCAGAAATGAACATCGCTTCTGTGGTATCATGCTAAAGATTGATTTTATACTGTTGTGGCTGTGACGTCTAACGGAAGTCAGACCATCACAAAAAGAAGAAGAAGAAATAGACTCGTTACAGGTTTGAATTCGCTCCGCATTCTACTCGGAGTTTGATATTCTTCCTCATCGACGTCAATGGAGAGAACGACATACGTTACGAACGAGCAGGAGCAGGAGCAGGGCCAAAGCAGCTTGACCGAATCCCAAAGTGCATTCGTAACCCAAGCAGTGCTGATCTCGAAGGGCTAGAGGGGTTTGTATCCCGCCTCGCCCGAGAATGGAGATCACAGTCCGCAAGAGCCAGCATTCGCCATGATACTCCTGTGGGCTTTGAACTTTCTTTCAGCCCTGTCATGCATGCATGATGGATAATCTATGCGAACGTGACGACAAACTTTCCCAGTCCACCGTGACCATCGTACGTGTGTTGGCAGCCTCGACGAACGGCCTCGATATCATCGAACCGGGCTTCCGTGGTCACTGCCTTGACGAGACCCGCGTTGATGACTTCACCCGCTCGTTCCAGCTTCTGCCTGTCCCACGGCTTGCTCATGATCATCTCGTAGTGGACCGAAGTGCCCACGAACCTCCACAGATACCACCACTGCAGGAGGTCCGCCAGCCAGCCGATGACACGCGGCAGATGGGGGAACACGGGTTTCAAGGAGCGGCTGTTTGGGATCCCGGAGGCAGTGATGAAGACGCCCGATTTCGGATTGACAAGCGGGAAGAGGTGTGTGAATCCCCAGGGGGCGTTGTAGACGACGTCAACCGAGCCTCGGGGCACCACCTTCAGGATGTCCTGCGTCTTGTAGTCGATGACCTTGTCGACGATGCCCGGTGTGTAGGTCTCGACGAGCGGGACTTTGGGCGTCGAGACGGTCGTGAGGACCTTGCCCGCGCCGTAGACGTTCTTTGCCAGTTGAGTGCCGACCGAGCCGAGCGCACCCAGTCCGGCCGTCACAAGCACCGTCTTGCCCTCGATGGTCTCGCCCTCGGGCATGTGTCTCAAGACCGTCTCGAACGCCTCGATCCCGGGCATGGTGGATCCCAACAGGGACGCCGCTTCGACGAACGTCATGTTTGCCGGTTTGCGAATCACAAACTTCTCGGACGCGAGGGCGTACTCGGAGATGAATCCGATATGTTCAAAGTCTGCAGTCTCCGTCAGCCCGTGTACTCAGTGCCCCAAAACCCTCTGGGGCGTGGGGGTGCAAGTACTGCTCGCCGGGTCCGATTCCAACATATACACCTCATCCCCCGGCTTCACAGTCTCGACGGCCGAACCGACTTGGACGACGACGCCCGCGCCTTCGACGCCCAACTTGATCGGAAAGCTGGAGGAGGTAATCAGACAGGTTGTCTCATTCTCATCTTTGTCCATCGCTTGCCTCCTGAAGATGAAGAAAAAGGCAGGACTACCTGAATGATTGGAAGAACCTGACCGCCCCACTGGCGACCTGCGTATCGCCGGGATTGACGCACGCGGCGCGCATCCGGACCAGCACCTCGTGTGGCTTCTTGAGTTCGGGCACGGGGACCTCGACCACCTCGTATCCCGCCGGGGTGCAATAACGTGGCGCGACGAGCGACTTCATTGTTCGGGGGACGTCGGCGTTTGAATCCGCCATCCTGAGCCGTGCAGCCTAGTCCGACAAGCCGAATTCGACAAGAGCTACTCCAGAATTACATGGAGTGTGACGGGAGGTGGAAGAGTGATGGTCTTTGTGTAGTTGTCTCAAGGTTTACGAAGACTCTGCTGCTACCTGCCTGCCCAGGCTCCAGCCAAAAATGAACCCCCGAAACAACCCGAAACAGCCGAGGTCGCGCCGACCGCCCGTCGGGATTTGGAAGGGACCGACCGCTTTGTCAGCTAGTGCAAACCTTAATTTTACCGCCAAGACACGTACTTTTCTGCCGCATGAGCAGCGACGCTTCCTTTGTCCAGTCCCTGCGTCGGCTGTATGAGCTCAGATACTGACCCGGTCCTCTCTTTGGATGAATCAAGGTCTCTCCAAACATCTGAGATCACTTGTCGTTACCATTTGCAGCACATTCTAACCAGGCACACGCACGTCGCAGGGCCTCATGATCAGCCTGGCCACGTACGTACAAGATATATTGTGCAGTCAGGGATTGAAGTAGTTGTACACATACACATATACAAGCTGGCTGCGCAGGCAGGGATTGAGTATCTTGGGGGTTGAATTTCCGGTACTAAAATTTGGTGTCTTGCAAGACAATGGCCTGGGATCTGGTGAGAAAGGTCCTGTGAAAGCATCATCACCGTGCATGGGCCATGTTCGAGAATGCGGTACGAAGGACCATCACGGGCTAATATGGCCAAGGTCACGGTGCAAGTAGCGGTCACGCAGCCAACTCCCGGAGAGAACAGAAGATTATTGAACCGTGAAAGCGACAAGTGATCGTGCAGGCATCCAATCCGACTCCCACTGTTTCTGAAAGATGACGCTTAAGAACCTGTAAAGGCTCATTTGGTGATTTGTGTCCTGTGGGTGATTTGCCTGTAACGTCATCTTTGCTGCTGATGAACAGAAACCCACAGAGTTTTGGTAGATAAGCGGTCAAAGATTAAGACCTGCGTTGACGAGATCTGATGCATCGGATGCCAGATGCAGATATCTGTGACAGAATTCAGGAGAGAACTTTCTGTCGCCGCTACTGTTTGAATGTCAAGGATTAATTCGGACAAGGTCTGAGACAAGGCTGCGGGCACCGATGGACAAAACGATCCAGGACTCTTTGTCCACCCACTGCTCGTTCAGTTGTAGTTACAGCGACCGGACTGTTAAGGGCTGCACGGGCTGCACTGGCGACAGAGAATGCTTTGCCGGGACCGAACGCGTTTTAACTTTTGGGAATATTCACGTGGCTAACGTTTCACGACAAACGAGTTGGATTGAGACTCTTCACTTACCTATCCGTGATTGTAGGCCGCGATATTGCTTCCGGTAGCGTGTCTATATATATTCTCACCATCTGTCTCTGTAGAAGTTGGATACTTTCAACCCTCGTTCTTCAGTTCACAGCTTTGACGAAAAGTTGACGAGTTTCCCAGCTTTGCAATGCGTTTTCACAATTTTAAATTCCTTGGGGTTGCCAACTTCCGCTCAAAACCTGTTCCTCATCCCTACACGACGCCCCGTGCTCCAGTGCTAGCAACCATCAGTTCCATGAGTTCACGGATAGACGCAGCCGACG
Source organism: Fonsecaea monophora (assembly GCF_001642475.1). Taxonomy (NCBI): domain Eukaryota; kingdom Fungi; phylum Ascomycota; class Eurotiomycetes; order Chaetothyriales; family Herpotrichiellaceae; genus Fonsecaea; species Fonsecaea monophora. The sequence continues at coordinate 4,717 of NW_019174123.1, read as the reverse complement.
ACGACGACATAGTCACCCCGGCTGACACTACAGACCAACAGCACCGTCCGATCCCTGCTCTGCTCCGTCTTCCCAATGAACTACTCTTCGCAGCCACTAATTTTCTCGAGCCAGAGTCCCAGCTCCTCCTCAGTCTCTCGTGCCAACAGCTCCATGGTCTCCTCAACGCCAACTTTGACTTGACGCTCGACGACAAAGCCGAAAAGATACGGTTCCTGCAGCTTCTGGAGCGCGACCACCCGGAGTACCTGACATGCCGATCCTGCGCGAAGCTATTCCTCTGGCGTGGGAGGAAACCCTTCAACTATGCCTGCCCACATTCAGACCGCCACTCAGACGAGGATACACGTCTATCACCACCCCAGACCATCAGAGCAGGAGACAATCGCGCCATAGCCATCACGCGCGAGGTGGTCGACTTGGCCTTGCGAGACGACGGCTTACCGATCACGTTCTTCAAGACGAGCGGGGTTAGTCGGTCCGGTGTTTTCCAAAAGACCGCGGCGCGACTGGTAGACGGTCAACTTTTGGTGGCCACTCGACTGGAGGTAGAAATGTTCTCCCCAAGAGAGATTGTAGGCGCAAGGATCTTGTTGGGCAGAAACTCGTGCTACCATCGAGGTGCCGCTCGTCAAGTGGTGAACATGTTTGAATATGCCGTCGCCTCCGAGCTGCCACTCCCGGTCATGTTCACGTGTGAACTCTGCGAGACGGACCATCATTTAGGTCTGACCAAGGGGGAAAGGAGCATGAATGTCGTCCTTCAGGTCTTGAGAAACTACGGTCGCAGACAGGAGACGAGACCAATGGTTGACCAGATCTTTCAGCGAGATCCAGCGTCCAAGCGTCCTGCCCATGAAAAATGGGAGAAGGTCACCTGGGCACTCTGGGACGCACTTGGTCCGACATGGCGTGACGACTTTGTGTTGTGGCTTGATGATGGTCCAGTGACAGGCCCGTGACTCGAAAATTCCGTGTGGAGAACCCCTTGCTAATGTGATGAACAAGCGCAGTTTTGTGGAGCATTGTCCGACAAAGGGAATGTCTCTACTGGAGGCGAAGGGGAGGTGAAGGTGGGAGGCTTTGTTTCATTGGTGGGCTTTGCCCTTCGACGCCGTTAATACAAGCAGCGCGACTGAATTAGTCCAAGTTTTCTTGGGTCTTTCGATCGAACTTCAGCACAGGCACTTGTCGAAATGAGGGAAAGTCGTGTATCGAGCGGGGCTTGAGAGAGCGTCGAGGAGTAGTAATCACAAACAAAGCCCTTGTCATACAATTCCGGTTGGGGTGGGTGTGAAGAGGACAAAGAATCTCCCCTCCTTCATTTCGTTTGCGGCGTCAAGGTGGCCTCCACACGCCTCTTTGTTCAAAGCATGCCGATCGTTTGTCAAGGAGTTCAAAATATTACACTAGATAGAACAGAAAATGCACACTTTGAGCTCAAATCCGGTCCGTCTAACGAGGACAAATCACAATCGATCCCTTGATATACCAACGTCTCCAAGTGCCCAGGTGGATATCTAACCATTGTCACCACTCTCGCCGCCCTTGCCGAGGAATGCATCTCCTCCTCCCTCGGTACGACGATCGAGAACAGTCCTCGATCCAGAGACTGATACCTCTGACGGACCAAGCCATCGCCTTGGCCCAACTCGGCGACCACCAAGCGGCGGAGGAGCTATATCGACGCGCTCTCCGCCTCAGCAGGAATCTCCTGGGCCACCGCCACCGTGCCACCCTAACCAGCATGAACAACCTGGCCACATCGCTCAGCAAGCAGGGGAAACTGCGCGAAGGCGAACGACTGCACCGCGAGGAGTTGGAGCTGACGGTCGACCTCCTGGGCGAGCACCACCCGGATACGTGGACCAGCATGGGTAATCTGGCGGCCGTGCTGGTGGACCGGGAAAAGTACGGCGAGGCGAAGCGGGTGATGGGCCGGGTCGTCGAGATCAAGAGGGAAGAGCTGGGGGAGGATGATCCGTCGACGCTGTCCAGCCTCGAGATTTTGGAGTGGCTTTTGGAGAATCGGTGACAGGACTGAACTGGATAGGTATGTCTTGTTTGACCGGCGGAGTGGTGCTGGTCATGGAGTTACACGTAGACTCTGAAGCAAGTTTGAATGCCCCCTCCCCCTCGATTTGGACCTTGACCTTGATCTCAGCCACGTGAGCGATGATTAAACCTGCTGCTTTCTTATATGTTGATTAATCGAATAGAACGGACAAACCGTAAACCAATTCATGTCCTGCTGCCGTAGGTGGTGGTATACGAGAGCAGGAAAGCAACATATCCTCTCCACATTCTCTCATTTTTCGCCGTACCACCATTCCCTGCTGTCTGAGCGAGATCCCATCGTGAGGCAGTATATCTGAGCGAGAATATCCTCATGGACGAGTCGCGGTTCTTCTTACTGCGGGAGGCATGTCCCCGTCTTGCGTGAAGCAGGCGCAGGTCATCCGCTCAAACCATCAGAAACCTGATGCCACCATCCCCGACAGCGAAGAAGGAGAAAACCACTCAATCACACCCGACGGAATTTACCCACGGGTGGGAGCTCCTTGGAAAACTCACAGTTTTTCGGAATTTACCCATTTTCGACGATGAGTTCCGGAACGCGCGTCAATCAGACGTGTTGCCCGATGTGAGCATACAAAATTGAGTGAGGCAGTGCGTTTCGCCGAGTGGGAAAGTAGAGGTCAAAGTGTGGCGCAGATTCCCAATGACACAGTCTTTCGCCCTGCACTGACGTAACAAAAAGGTATGCTTTTTTGAGCAAATTCCATCACAGAATACCAATTCCGCTGTGTCCTTGCTTGAAGGCATTCGTCCAGACTGTGCGGAAAAGAAGTGCAAAGCCCTGTCTGTGGGGGAATGAAAAAAAGGTGAGAACAAGGAGGGTCTCTGTTGGCGTTCCGCTTGAGCCATGGCTGAAATCGTTCCTGCCTGAGAAAGGTAAACGCATTCGTCGTCGTCATGGCAAATCCATTTCATATAACCTTGTGCCGTTCGAATATCGGAAAAGGCCTGATGGACGGTGGTGGCTAGCCTCCAGGAGTTGTCGTTTTCTCCACGCAGAGAGCAGGACGCCTTCCGATGGTGGTCTTGACCGTCTTGCAGCTTTCCGTGTAACGATACTCTGCTAATTCTTCCAATGAGGCGTACAACCGCAGCGCCCGTTACATAGCTTCTGCTTGAGAGTCATCGCCGGCCTCTTTCCCATAGAAAGAGTAGGCTGGCGGTTGGGTGGTGTATTGGACAGCAAGAACCTGCTATCCGGGCGGGTAGTCCGCTGTCTGTGATTGTCAACGATTCCGGTTCGCAGGGGGCACAGTCAATGTATCAGTTCCGTGACCGCGTCCACGGTTGCGGCCACCACGACAGGTCCTCGTCATTTGCAAGCCATAGCGCGAAATCGAAGAAACCTTTGTGCAACACTGGAATAGCTACCGATGTGTCCACGACAGGATTAGCCCGGCTGTGACATCAACGGGTGCAACAAAATGTCTTCTCTACAGTGCGAGCGTCCAGAGCAGTGTGTTGGTTCCGTTATACAGTGTCGATGTCAAGTATAGTCATGCGTCACACTCAAGATCGGTCATTGCAGCGTGCCTCTCCAGCTCAGAAATAATCGAACCGAGATCCCGGGCGTAGTTTGGAGGATCCACACATGGGTGGTTGCTGCAACCTCTCGCAGCCATTGCGACACTGGGTATCTCTCCGCAATCGTCGACATCTTTTTACCATACGCCCAGATGCCGCTCAGCTTCTCAGCTTCGAGCGAGGCCTGTGATGCTTCGAAACAGATCTCCGGTGCACGCAATTCGTACGTGACTCCGCCAATGCCGCTTATATCAATGACGACTGCGTTCCCGCAGTCATCGATGACGATGTTACCGGGCTTGAGATCCGCGTGGGCAATATTTCTTGAATGCAAACTGTGCAGACCCCGCCAGATTTGAAGGGGCCAACGCTGCCAGTGTAGATTGGCGACTGTGTTTTTCTCAGCCATTCTTCAAGAGCCCCTTCAGGATAATATGACATGAGAATACCTCTCATCACAGGTCGACCGTCGGTGGAGGAGATTGTCTGGTATGGATTAGGTGACACCACAAAAGCTGAGAGCTGGGCAATGCTGACTCGGTAGGCACAAGCTTCAATTCGACCTCGGTCACAGTATCGTCCAGAAGAGTGAGCCTGCCGAGTTGGTGGAGATGGATGACGAAATATCGGAATTCATCTCGTTGTCTGAGTTGGTGCTTGATCGGTTTTTGCGAAAAGCGACTTGAACTTTTCTTCTGCATCCCCTTTCGAGATGAAGGCAACGGTGACATGCCAGCGCGAGTTTTGACAGGTGAATAAACGCGTTGTCGCCGGATGGACGGTTCAGGGTCTTCGGTGCACAGGAATGTCTGAACTTCGGTGTACGAGTGCAGCATTGCGAAATATTGTCGGGAGAAGAGATGGAAAAAGAGGGTATTTAATGTGTAGCCAACAGAAGGATTGCCGAACCGTGGTTTACGCGCCACCGTATGGGTCAGTCGTTGACAAATATGATTCACCGTAGTGCTTACGAGGAGCGGAGTGACTACTTGTCTCAGCTTCCCAGACCCTTAGCGCGGCGCCTACGGCGTTTAGCTCAACGCTAAACCTTTTCCTCCGGAAAAGGCCTTCGCCAGAAGGGTCTGGGAGCTAATACGTGAAAACACCCTAGTCT
>NW_019174122.1:0-30592 GCF_001642475.1 Fonsecaea monophora | reverse complement strand
GGGGGGGGCAGATACAGACCCCAATGCTAATGATGTTATGTTGACACAATGACTTTTCTTGTTCTGTGCGTCGTCCCTTGTCTTGTCCTCCTGGTGTCGTTGATGAAGATGGTGCCCGTTCCGTTCCATTCCATGTCGTGCGGTGATAGGTGATGAGGGCCGAACCGAAGCACGGACAACCCCTTGCGTAGCGGCAGCGTTAGCGGTAACAGCAACAGCAACAGCAACAGCAACAGCAACAGCAACAGCAACATGCATGAGATGTCGATGTCGATGTCGATGTCGAAGACGACGCTGTGTACATCATGACCCACACCAGAAGAGGACGACGTGGATCCCTGGATCGGGAGGTAGATGTGCACAGCGGTCGGTCCAGCGGCTTTTCAACATCATCATGGATCGCACAGGTCGAGAGGAACCGTGTCTAACGTCCGTGGTGCGCTCGTGGGGTGATAAGGTCCCTTTTTTGATATCGAACATGAACTTGAGGTTGGTCATGGTGTTGGTCATGGTGTTGGCGATGGTGATGGACACGGAGGGAGATAGCCTCGCAATGGCTACGCAGGAGGACGGCGGCAGGCGAGCAGAAGGCAGAGTCGTCTGATACAACCGGCTCAGACTGGTGGAGGGAGGTAAAAGAAGAAAGGAAGGAAAAGAGGAAGGAAGAAAGAAAGAAAGAAGAGAGATACAGAAGAGGGAGCGAGCGAGCGCATTGGTCGTGATACGGCGAAGAGCGGTAGGGGTGGATGTGAAGGTAAAATGAAAATGAAAATGGCAATGATACAAAAGATGAATGCACTATTGTTGTCGCTGGTTGGTGAATCACACCCGTCCTCTGAAGGTATGTTACAGACAGTACTTGTATATCTTGGTAGAAAATACATCTTCCTCTTCTCTTCTCTAGAGGGACTGAATTATGATAACGGGTGGCCTTGAATGATTCCGTTCCTTTTCCCGGCACCCCCTGTTCGTGTTCCTGGTTGTTTCCAGAAACCAGGTCTCTATCAAAGGGGACAGGCAGTATCACCACGAGAACTCGTCCGATCCAGGCCCGAAACCTCAACGATGGCCGACTTGTTGTGGCTCCACGGGCCGGAACCACTCCAGCGTGCCCACGTAGCCGCCACTGCGGAGGTACGGGAGACAGCCCATCCAAAGATCCTCGAGCACGCCGTTGCCGAAGTTTAGGGTCAGGCGCGCCCAGGCGTCCATGTCGACGCGGGCGATCCAGGCCAGAAAGGCCATGAGGATGAAGTCGGCGTAGGTCGGAGAAGACGTGCCGGAGAGGTAGCGCACACGGTCGCTGGGACCGTGGGCAGCGCTCGCGTCGGAATTCCAGTCCAGGGCGTCGTGCAGCTCGGGACCTTTCACCTGGGGGCAGTCCTGCAGTGCGCGCAAGATGGGGTCGAGTTCTGCTTCAATGTTGGCCCACAGCCGATCCATCTCTTCTTGGGTCTTGGGCCGGAGCTCGTCCAGCGACGACACCTCAAACCATTCGCTGCGTGTTCGGATAAAGTACTCTCTCCCTCTGTCGTCGAGAATGTCCGGCACCGAAGGGATAATCAGCCGGCGTGTCGCGGGGAGGATGCGAGTGATGATGCCCTGGACTTCTCGCGTCTGTTCCAAGGACTGTTGATCAGGGAACAATGGAGGATGTCTCTCAGGGTCGCGGAAGAGCACTTCGAGCGCCATGGCGATGCTCAGCGACGAGACCACCGGCGTGAATATGCCGTACCTCGTCTGCACCGTTTCGTGGACTCCGGGGACTTTTGCATCATGTAGCCCTTTCAAGGCGTCTGGACCAAAGCCGTCGGCGTCGATGAGGAGGATGGGTAATGTACAAGTCGGCGAGGTCCGCCGTTGATTTCCCGAGACATCCTTCCGTGGCGGGATCTTTAATTCCTGCCACAGCGGCTCGATGTCCGGAAACGAGATCCAGGATTCTGTGTACGGGAGGCCCTTGTAGTGCAGGGCCAGCCGTGAGCGGATCGTGTTTGGGGAGAATGAGTTTTGGGCGCGTAGGAACGAGTTGGACGAATGAACCCGGTGGATGGAGAAGGGCGATTGATTGCTCGCGATGTCGAACAGGAGAAGACGCTTCTGGGAGGCTGTTGTTGCATCCTCACCCGTCCAGAGGGATCGAGCCTTTGAGCGTGTGCCGACCAGCCTGGCATCCAACCTCTTGGGGAGGAGAGAAACAGGTCGGAACATGCGTGGGCTCTTTTTTATGCTGATCCACCCTCTCTTCTTCAAGATGTCTGGGAGAGGTGTCCTCGCTCAAATGGTCGATTTGGCTCTCAGGCCCGAAGTGTGAGGGTTTGAGATGTGTATTCGGCTCACTGACGCAAATGGGATCCTTCGTCCTTCATGTATTGTATGTGTCTTCCGTGTTTGTTCTCAGGTGACGAATTATAAATTGGCCCTCGGTCAGAAACTCCGTCGTCTTGTCGACAAGAACAGATGAGCCCTTATGGTCGGCTTCGACGCGCCATCCATGGAAGCCTCGACGTCCCTGATTATTGTTTGGACAGTCGAGTTCGCGTACGCCACTCTGACTGGCCTGGAAGACGAATAGGTAGAGCAAGGAAATTTCTCTCTCGTGACAGGGGTTTTCAAGCTGGTTTCAAGCACTGAATAATCGTACGCTTTGCAGACGGAGCTCAGACAGTGGTGATCACACGGCGAATCCAGGTAGATCGCGTAAGTGAAAAGCAACGAGCGACTGGACAATGTTCACAGCTGGGAATGAAACTCTGGGTGGTGAGATGTGATGAGGTGATGCGAGCTGAGGTTCCAGGATTATTGCTACGAAAATGGTCCGTCTGACATGACATTTTACAGCATTACAGCTCACATTTCAACCCCAATATAGCGGATATGGTTATCGTCAGACATGGAAATTAGTACGACTCGAACAGGTCCAGTTTGGTGCGACCGTCTCTCATCATCCAAGTCCTATAATCTATCCAATCGAACCGGCAAAGGAGAGTCCAAAAAACCGGGCAGCATCACAGAACACAATGTTCCATATGTCCAACGTTCCCGAGCCGAATCAACCACCCTCGACCAGCCACTTCTTCAAGAATTCAGTCTGAGTTCCAGCATTCCTTTCGAAATATGGTCCGGAATACGCTTCAAAGTGTCCACAAGGTAACAATTGCAGTTGTTTGGGCTCTTTTGCGCGGGCAAATGCCCCGAGTGCAAGGTCTGCTGGTGTAAGCACGTCCCCTCTTGCAACCGTCATTAGGAGCGGCGTCGGCGAGATCTTGTCAATGAGTTGCTGCGGCTCATAAGCGCGGAAGAGCTCGACTCTAAGGGGGAGAGTGAGTAACTTAAAGGCGGCAAGAAGAGCAGGTGGCGGATTCTAGACTCACGTCTTGACAGTGCAGGTATTCTTCCACTGGGACTTCTTCTCCCAGGCGGTAAAGAATTCGTAGCTGTCTGGTGTTGGCAGTGCAGATGGCTTCAGAGGATCAGCATCCACTACAGGAACCATCCCAGGCTCCTTTCCTTCGGCTCGTGCAATTCTGTCTGCGAGGGTGTCAGAATGTATCGGCTGATCGACATGTGTCAAGGTCCCAAAATAACAGACCTGCAGCAAAGGTCGCATTGAATCCGACCGCAAAATCTGGACGCACAAGACGATTGAAGTTGTCCCATCCACTGACGCAAGGGACCTGGCTGAGCACGGCTTTGACTCTTCGATCCACAGCCCCGACGTATAGCACGTGGCCGCCACTGTATGACGAACCCCAGATTCCAATCTTGTCCGGGTCAACTTCAGGCCTTGTCGAAGCATAGGTGATGGCGTCGGAGATGTCGCTACATTGAGTCATGGGGATGATCTCACTCCTCGGCTCCCCTTCGGCCGTATCGCTGTCACCAAAGCCGCGATTGTCGTAGACGAGGCAGGTGATGGGCAGTTTGGACACAAAGTATTCAGCGAAAGCGTCCAGGTCCATTTCCTTGAGGGCCGTGAAGCCGTGGGACATGACGAGGCATGGTGCTTTCCCGGCAGCCGAGTCGCTGGTGTAGAACCATCCTCTCAATGTGACCCGATCCGAGGTCTTGAACTCGACGTTTTCTCTGCCCATTTCGAGAATAGGTCCCAGAAGCAAGTCAGGATCCTATAACCACATGTCAAAATTGGAGTGTTGCACAAAGATCAGTCGAAGCACCGAGGGAGGTGGACGAAGGATCGATCTTTATGCCGGATCCCTGGGAGGAGAAGATGTGCCGAATAGGCGAAGAACGAGAGACCCCTGGGCCGCTCGAACTAGAGCTCAGCTGCCGCTATTCTTTTGTAAGAAGGTGACCATCACGGTCAGAAGGAAAATGGAGGAAAGACGTTTCCGATCACCTTAGCAAACAGCAAACTGATAGACTGCCCGCATTGGTGACCTTTCATCTAACCCCGCATGGGCCATTACGATGATGAGATGTTTTGAGTTTGCAACATCTGGATCCCCTTGGGAGTTGAGGACTCCTCGCGTAACAAGTTTTAGCCCATGTGTGTTGGCCGACAGCTCTGCGGGACCGCTCGAGAACGGGAAACAAGATCTAAGGCATTGCCTGGAGGGATGCGCCCGGCAGCGCTGGGAGGAACATGGTTGGAGCTGGAGCTACAGGCAAATGGAGTGTTCGATCGGTACCGCTCAGCAGGGTGATGGATTGTATTTCTCCTTTGCTCGTCTGCAATGGGCAAATCGGGCAAGGAAGGAGCCGGCCATTCTTCAGGCGGAGGGACCGAGGCTAGGTGCCACCACGACGTTTTGGAAAACCTGCATAAGTGTAACTCGAACAGGGAGCTTGGATGGCTTGTCTAGTTAGAGTGGCTTGCATGGCGCCAATGCATCGACCTGCCCCGTAGGCTCGCTGGCCCTTGTGTGTGTGTGTTTGTGGACTCTGGCTGCATCTTCTTGACGACTTGGCAGATTGTTAAGGGCCGAAAGGACAGGGAATATGAGTCGTGTATCTTGTCGTAAGAACGAGAGATTTTGATGTCTTTGGGCTGGACAATAGACCATTCGCCCGGGTCAGTCAATCTTTGGTACCGAGGTGGAGGTGAAAGTAAAAAGCAAAGGTGGATGGAGATGGGCGCAGGCGGGAGCAGGCAGAGCGAGACCGAGCGAGTCAGTTCAACAGTCCTTGGAGATAGTTAGCTGCATTCCAAAGGTAAAGACTGCATCTCTATTACTCCTACTCCATGCATACTTCTTCCCTGTGATGACGGACGGCCTGAAGGCCCAGTTGAAATGCCTTGCTGCGTGCATGATGCCTGGTACTCAGTGGTTTCTTCGACCTCGATAAACCCAAGCCACCGCCGCCGCCCGCAGCCTCGAGGCGCAGCCCCTTTTATGACCTGCTCACCACACACAGCCTTGCCAGTTGCTCCCGACAGACAAACAGTTTGCTAGAGTGAAAATATCTCCATTATGTTTGAGCCTAGTCGAGTGTCTATTGCTTGTGCCAGTCAAGCTCCGTCTCAAACATGTCGTACCTTTGCCTCATCACACTGTCAGAAACACGCTCCTGATCGACGTGACCTATTCTTCGGGATGCGTATGCTCTCGACGCCTTTCAACTCTTCTGGTGCCTCTCGCTTGTGTCGAGACGAATTCCTTTCCTTGTCCCGGGTATAGCAATCAATCGTCAATGGCAGTCTTCGCCCCGATCTCCATCGTGTCATGTTCCACCACCCTGCCGTCCTGCAGTTTGTCTTCCCAATCTTCGCTCCCACTCACCACACCGAACTTCCCACGACTTAACGACCTCGTAATCTCCTGTCAATGCAGGGCGAACCCTCCTTGTCCTTTAGATGGAGGCGGTCTCCTTATCTTTGATGGCGGCAGCAAAGAACCGCGGATACCGGTTAGAGAAATGCTTTTCGACCAGCGAAAAGATCTCCTTTGCTGTTCCGCCGGCATTGACAAAGACCCACTCGATGAACTCGCGCTGGAGTTGGTGTTTGGCCGCTGGACACCAGCCCGCCTTGCGCGCAATCCCGCGAAAGGCCACTTGGTTCGCCTCCACCTTGAGCCACTCCGAGACGAGAATGCGGAAGACGTAGCAGATCTCAGGATGGACTTTCAGATATGCAATGGTCTCCTGAAACACTCGTTCATCACCTGTGGGCGCTTTGTGGAACTCTTGAGAGCAGTCAAGGGGCAGTGCAGCGTCTTGCGCGTCTTGCATTGAGTGCCAGCTCAGATTGTCGAATCGCCATTCATCCACGCACCATTTTTGGTTGTCGAGCACTTGTGGTCGAAGGTCAATGGTGTTGCTTTTCTCATCTTGCGCTTCGTGGCACAGGAGCATGCTGTCAATGCTTACACCCTCTTGAAGCATCGTGCCGATGATTGCCTTCCAAACTTCGGGGTGGTTCTTTCGGATCTCAGAGAAACGCTTTCGTTCCTCTCTATTGCGTTTCAGGCCTAACCGGCAGCTTGCTGGTGTGTTGAACTCTCCTTTTGGGTTTTGTGGATCGGGACAGTGGAATTGTGGCTGTACCTGGAGGTGAGGCGGCCAAGCTGCATACTGCTCGAAGCTGCGAATTACGCATTTGCCGTGCCCTTTGTCTCCGTCGTTTCCTTTGAGCGTAGTTGACTTCCACCACTCTGGCGGTGGTTTCATCTGGTCAACCGAGAGTTCAATTGCCTCCTCCACCAGGCCATGGTACTGTCTTGGGACATGCTCAAACGACACAGTCTTTCTCCTGACCCGTGACTCGACCGGAGCCCCAACTTTGGCAGCCTCTGGCTCTGACTCTTGCTCTTTTCCCTCTGGGATTGAGTCCTTCTCGGGCGAGACCTGCTCGACACCGACCTTCTCGTCTCCCAGCTTTTCCGCTGGAGGATTTGCAGGGCTCGTTGCCTCTGCGGCGATGTTTGGTGGCAAAATTCCGTTTGCAATATTGTATTCCAGGTTCTCGAAATACTCAACCACCGGATCCTTGGTCAATGGCTCTGGTTCGACGTGCGATGGCTCCACAGGTGACCCCTGAGCCACCTGGTCGCACGCGACAGTCGAACAGACTTCTTCTGTCTTGATCTCTTGCTGGAGGATGTCGATTCCAGCGTAGGGAGGGGGAAAAGGAAAGAAGAACTCTGGTGGCGGATATTCGCCTTGCCTGGACACTGTTAACATCAAAGAACGACATGTATGGGAAGGATGCCCACCAGTAGACCAAACGCGGCGGATGCAACGCATCTCTCATCTCTACGTCCTCCATCTCTTCATAGTCCGTCATCACAACGTCAGTGTCCTCCATCTCCAGACACACGACCTCGGTGGGTCGGCGTTGTGCTTCTTCGTCCTCCTGGACGGCATCGAAGTCCTTCTCCAGGAAGAGACCTGGCTCGGCCAGGTCACTCAGGAACCTGGAGTGGTCGTTGTCTAGGGGCACGAGATGGTCGAGCCTCTCATATTGTTTCTCGAAGCGTTCAGGCGTCAAGTGTCTGCGCTTTCGCAATGTTCGAGATGGCGGGATGGGCTGGGTGTTGGAGAATGGTTCGATCGGCTTGACGCGTGTAAAGTGACAGCGACTACGGTTGAGTTCCTTGATCTGCCTGCGCAGACTGGGTTGAATTCCTGTGAAGGGAACAGCAGTCAAAGACCGGATGGGCTGGATGATGGTTCTTGCAATCTTCATGTTTGCTGTTGTGAGATTTCAAAGTCTAATCAGGAGGAGGATATCGAACAGAGAATCAGTGGCTGAAAGAGCATCAAGCTTTCGAATGGCGCTGAGAGTATCTGAATCTGAAGCTGAAGAGATGAGATGAGAGAAGGAAGGTAGGTCGTCTCGAGATTCAATACTGTCGAGAGGGAAAGAGATGAAGACAACAAACGCGAGAAGGTGAAAACTTTGGTAAGGTCTGCATTCACTGTGAATGCTGCCTTGATCAATTGCACGCGCACATTTCACTCTTCACAATAGGGACCGGCAGAACCATTCAATAGTGTCTCGAGCAGTGAATGCCAGGGATGAATGGCAGACCTTAGACGCCTCCATTCAAAGTGCAAGTAGGGTCGCCTCACCAATACCTCCCCATTCATCCCATTGAGATTGTCTTTCGGGAAATCCACCCCATTCTTCAGCGTCGCACGGCTTCAATGAGCCCTGAATAAGCAATTTTCTGCCCACCACATATTTGTTGACGACACGTGAAGGTCTTGCATCCCTGCTCGGCAGCTTGGGACCCTGATGCTCCTGCAGAAAGGCAGGCTCGGCCAAAGACGACATTGTCTGTAGTATGCACGGCATGATTTGAATCATTGGTAGGGTGGGCTGATATCACGACTTCGGGACGCTGTGTGCTCTCCCACAGGGCTCAGTGTAGAGAGACACAGAGCCATCCCGAAGACATCACTTGAATAACCAGCAATGATCCACCACAGATTTCGACTCTATTGTATGATTGAGAGGCCGAGTCGTGTGCTTCGTGCGATACGATATCGAAGTGCATCATGGTGGCAGATATAGAAACTTCGGCGGCCAAAGAAAGTCAAGACGGAGAAGGGCGCTGTCTCCACCAATCTCGCCTGCTGTTCTCGGCCTAACAGGCGAGGATGGCGTCCACTTGAGAATGTTTATATATATATGTAAGGTTCACAGCAATTAACGCTGGTGCTTCGCCAATCTGGAAGTCGAGTCGAGGAAAGCCAGACATACAGCATGTCTGACCAAATATATGATGTGGTGATCGTTGGAGCGGGTCTTTCTGGCCTGCAAGCGGCGCTTACCGTCCATCATGAAAACCTCAATTACTTGGTCCTCGAGGCGAGGGATCGAGTGGGTGGGAAGACACTGACTCTGCGCTCCAGCGAAGGGGCCGTCAAGTCCGATCTGGGGGCTGCGTGGATCAACGACAGCAATCAAAGTCGCATGTGGAAACTTGCGAATGACCTTGGGCTGCATACTTATGTCCAAAACACCAGTGGCAACGTCGTTGTCCAGGATTTTGACGGGACGCTCGTCAAGTTTCCATACGGGTGAGCTGCCCTTCCCCCGGAGATCTGCTTGTCCCCAGCACAGTCGTGTTGCTATAGAGCTAATCGAGTTTCCAGCGATGTACCAAAGGTTTGAGACCCCATTACCGCCGATTTTGGCGAGGTTATCGGTGCTTGGGCGTAGGATGGTTGACCCTGAGCCTTTGAGCAGTATGCGTCCGACAGTGACACAGAGTCATGTATATCAATCCGAGATTTGGTCGAACACATCTCCACCACGCAGACACCGTCAATCTTCTCGGCAGGACCTCATCGAGAGCAGCTTGACTCCATTTCTTTTGAGACGTTCCTGCGGCAAGCAAAGGTGACGGAGAAGGCGTTCGCGACGGCACAGGTCTGGACTCATGCCATGTTGGGCGTCGACCCGGCCGAGGTTTCAGCTTTATACTTCCTCGAATGTATGTAGTTTCCAGGCCGTGCGTGTCATCCAGAGACTGACGAAATATTGTGTAGATTGTGCCGCTGGCGGAGGATTGATGACCATGCGATCCGACTGCAAGGATGGTGGCCAATATCTCCGCATTCGAGAAGGCACTTCAGCCTTCGCGGAAGGAATGGCACGAAGACTGAAGCCTCGGTCGATCAAGCTGGACAGCCCCGTCGGAGCGATAGATCAAAAGCAGGACAATACCGTCTTGATCTCAACACGAGGACGCTCGCCACAAGTGTATCGTGCTCGGAAAGTCATTCTCTCGATTCCGACACCAGTGTACAAGACCATAAGGTTCTCACCATCCTTACCTGCCGCAAAAAGTGCAGCTGCCAATCACACTCGCTATGGATTCTATACCAAATATATCATCAGATTCACCAAGCCCTTCTGGGCAGAGAGACACCTGTGCGGCCTGGGTCAATCATTCGTTGGTCCCGTATCGGTCTTCCGGGACACCAGTTTGGGCGATGATGCGTGTATGACGTGCTTCATCGGCGGAAAGTTCGGGAGGAAATGGACGGCCCAAGATGCGGAGGGGAAGAAGGCATCGGTGCTAAAGCAAATAGGCGCCATGTTTGCAGACGGAGAGGACATCCGTCCTCTTTTTGTCGAGGCTTATGAGTCACCGTGGATGGATGAGGAGTTTTCGGGCTGGGGTTGTCCATGTCCTGCGATGCCACCAGGTGTTCTTGCAGACGGATGGAAAGCATTGTGCGCATCTTTTGGGAATATCCAGTTCGTGGGCACGGAATTGAGCACCGTCTGGAGAGGATATATGGAAGGGGCTATTCGAAGCGGAGAGAGTGGCGCGTTACAGGCGATAGCTGAGCTGAAGGCCGGGGAGTTGCAGAACGCAAAGCTGTAGACCTCATGGAAGGTCAAGGTGGTCTTGATCCCGGACTCGTTGTGTCTGCGAGGTCGAACAAAGCGTCTGAGACCTAAGGCAGTGGCACAATATCAGATGAAGAGGCAGATCAAGATTCAACGAGCTGAAGAGGTGGTTTCGATCATTGGGTGGGATAGTGCTGGTCCACATGGTTCCTGCGCCTGAATCCGTCTCTGTTCCATGATGGACGAAATAGCCATTCTGCTTCCTACCCTTGCTTTCTGTCCTCCTTCTCTTCCCTTCTCACTGTGTCTACCAAGTGCTCCGCCTCATGCATCTCCCGTGCCCATGAGACTCCGAATTGGCTGTAATGTATGGCAGAACAGTGCTGAAGGGATACGAGTTGTAACTGTAAATGTGAGATACGGCCATTCCCGTTCCATCAGTGGCAATCGTTCATCTGTGAAGCGTGATAAACTTTTGCACAGGGATTTGCCGAGCTCAACGCTGTTCCCCTGCCACGTACCTGTGCGAAGAGCACGAGTAGGTTACATCTATCCCCACAGCATGCTTCACACGGTCGAAGGTAGTCTGCGCAATCCACGTACATAGACTGCCAATCTGACTAGTCCTGGAAATGCTCGTCGAGGGTGCGGATAGGTTGACCCTGGAGAGGAAAAATCAATGCAACCAAGAGAAGCCACCCTTGACGCAGTGAGCGCCTTATCGAGACAAAGGACTCGAATAGGATGGATGGACATTGGAGCTGAACACAGTGTCAGTGTCTCGGATGCGTTGCTCTGCAATATGCATCCCACGGGATACAAGAGAGCCCCTCTTCATTGCTGGACCGCCTGGGGACTAAACCTCCTCGAGAACAGCCTCTTGAATAAGGGCGGGTCAAGAAGATTGTGCGCGTTCCAGTGTCTTCACTAGCAGACCTGCGGCACGGCCTAGCTCTCCACCTTCCTTCCTGGCGGCATCAATGCCGGCCAAGATATGTCCCTGGAAATTTTGTGCGAAGTCGCGCTGTCGATCTTGTTGGTCGTCAAGAATTTTGGTCTCGTCCTCTATCTGCGGCCCAAAGAGATTCAGATAAGCATATGCATTAGATCTCTCTGGCACAAGGAGTGTTTCAACTTCCCAGAGGGGAAAGTGTGCGAGTAGTGGATTAGTGTTAGATGGAGATTGCTCGTCCCCAACAAGACCAGCTTGCAAGAATTCAGCAAGAACTTGCATTATTCGAGCCGTAGACTTGGAGTCCCCCGCAAATGACGCTTTAGTGGAGGACCATCGGCTGGCGTCGACTGACCTCCAGCCAAGGACTGTCGTAAAGCATTCCAAGGTTTGGTGCCAGCCACCAGGGCACGAGATCAATTCTGGGCCAGCGGCTTTGATCATGTAGGACACAAAGTCAAGGGACGAGGATCGAATATCCCGCGATAGATGTGTCATAGCTGCACGCAAGTAAGGCAAAGCCTTGCTCACATGATCTTGGATGTCTTCGCTGGGCAATGCGCGAAAAAGCTTTAGCAACTGAGTCCTGACGCCGGCCGAGCCATCGAGCATGAGAGGACAGATGGAACCGAAAAGAGAACTGGTGGTAACTGGCAAACTGCCTGTCAAGGGACTAGAAGCGACAAAACTCGTCAAGGAAGCAAGGGCATCTCTCCTCTGAGTGGCGGACGGGGAGGTGAGCAGGGAGAGTTGATGAAGAAATATCGTAGACTGCGAAGGCGCGTGGACATCTAGCTGCTGGTTCAAAACGATGGCTTTTCGTCTTTTTAGCTATTTGCACACTTCCACTGATAAGGCCATATACCTTGGGATCTGAAACTCGTGTCGGTATGGTTCTCAGCCTTGGGTTTCGCCTTGCCCACTTTCAGTTTCTGTTTCTGTCCACGATATCAGCTTGTTTGTTACCGGTCTGGACGGGGTCGATCAGCCAACCTGGAAGTTTTTTTTCTTCTCTCTTTTCTTTCGTGCACTGGAGCCCATTTCGTCGGTTGGGCGTATTTCGCAATAGACTTCAAAAGGATTTAATGGGAAAGAGTTTTTTTTCCTCCTTGAAGAATCCGCGGAGAAGCAGTGGGAACAATAAGCTTTTGACGTTGTCGGGCCGAACCGCAAATGGCGACGATCCCAAATCACTCGATCTAAGAGTGATTTTTCACCAGTGTGTGGAGATGGATTCATGTTCGTAATAGAAACTCTCCACGTTGTTCAGCTCCATACCTCCGGTTACACAAGGCTTACAGTGACCTCACCCCACGAGAATAGCTTGAGAGCTTCCCTGCACGTTCTTGTCCAGAGAAAAAGACGCGTCTGGCGCGTCTGTGCACGCCTCCAAAACCACATCGAGCCTACAAACGAGGTCAGCATGAGTTGACATGCACCCAATGAGCAAGATTGAAACGAACTGGTTAGAGGCGCACGATCAGGATGCCTCAGATTGAAAGGGTTTTTAGCTCCCTGCTCTCATCTTACACGACGCTATATTGATTGGTGTTTAACAGGAGATTTTAAACGGTCCTTCCATTGATGCGATGCTGCGAGGTCTGACGGAGAGACCAAACGTACAGTCTACATTGATCCTTTCTCGAAGAGATGGTTCTATCATAAGAGTTACGGGAATCGCCTCTCCAGCAAGCGAGGGAAGGCCTGCGGCTTCTGCGACAGCGTACCAATGGCCGCAGAAAGAAGAGTCACGGCGTGGCACAGATGCGTCAGAGAAGGAGCAATCCTCTACTGCCCATGAAACAGATGATACTTCAGAGGTCCAATATATTGAGAAACCAGTGGAGCGATTGGCTTCATCCATCTTCCAATTTGTGAACAATGCCAATGCAATGGGTGCAACACTGGCCGCAGCTTCTCGCAATGCGGCACGTCCAGACGGAACGTACCCCGGAGCGGCCTATGGCGAAGCCAAAACTGTCAAGAATAAAGAGCGAAACACTGAAGAGGATGCGGAAAATGGAGACACTGAGGACGAGGTCCAGTTGCTCAGGCTGCGCACAAAACACCAGGAAATCATCATTTTCCCAGACCCCAACTACATCTGCTGCGTTGTTCAAAGGATCGGCAAGACTGCAACTGGTCATGACAGGAGATAGCAAGCAATGCTCAACCTTGGTTTTGACAGCAATGACTGGCCTGTTTACCCGAGGACTTGAGGCTATTTCCCCCCTGCGGTGCATTGATAAGTGCTGGAATGATGAGCAGGAAGGGCCTGGAGCTCACCACAATGACCAGCGATAACAACAAAGGAGTGACGGTGACCTCGGGCGTTATCAGATGCAACTCAACGCTGAAACAAAGATATCAACATGGTCAATTCGAGCATCTGAGTGGATGACCGACGAAGGATAGGCTGGTCAGGGCCGCAATTACCTGCTGAATTGAGACAGGCTGCCCCAGATTTTTTATCTGCCTGCCTCAGGGAGGGTCATTCTGTTATCGCGGGGTTATCGCACTTATCAGGAAGCCATTGAATAAATTTCCCCTTCAATGGTGGAATGGGTGCTCACAGCCTATCGTGTCCTCAGAATGCGACGTGCTTGTTATCACTTGTTCTCATTATGGTGTGCTTTGAAAGTATCAGTAGTCGCTGATCTCCTTTGCCCTTATCATTTGGCCCATGGCAGCCCTGGCCATACTGTACTTAAAGAGTCACACGGCCACCGGCCCCCCGCGAGATTCCATCTCTGAGCCTTACTAGTCCTTTGAGGCCTCGCTACGCAGGCTACGCAAATCGCCAATACCGCTATCCAACCCCAATTCTACCCGATGTAGCTCGCCTTGCTATTCAGGAAATATCACGCCTGAAAAACTCACTCGTACAAACTCGTACAACGATGCAGCCTCACTCAATGAGGACGACACCTTCTCGACAGGTCCTGTTGAGGACAGACTTCGGCGTTGGCGGAGCACCGAATAGTCCCGGCCCTTGACAAACTCACAGACTCAGGCTGGCGAGTCCACCTTTACGTCCACCAATGGTGCCTCTCCCACGCATATCCGAAACGGCAATCCAACACCATCGCATGCGTCGACTCGACGTCGGTCAGATTAGCCGAGACAAGAAGAGTTGGAAACCTTGACAAGAACACATTATTCACATGGTAGCTCAGGGTCACCAAGGGTTACTGTTGAGCTGGTGGTATTTCGAGCATGGACGTGTTTCCGGACTGCGCACCAGATTAGGAGGTAAGCAGCAACTTGGCTGCTGAGGCTTGCTGGACGACAACAGACAAGGCGCTGCACTAGTGTGGGGGTGCAATGCGTCTCACCCTGGACACTATCGGAGCCCTTGTTGGGACCAAATACGAGCACCCACCTTTTTGTTGATGCGGACGGACGTTACGCTCGCAAGCGGAACTATTAACTTTACAACAGATCGGCAACGCCTTTTTCTATATGCGAATCTCCCCATTTTAGCAGGGATCCGACCCAAGACGCACCAGGCTGAGCACACTTCTGGAGCCGAAGCACCAGAAGGGATTCGGGGGTCCACTTGTCATGCGTCGGAGGGTGATGACCCATATTGCCGATGAGGGGGGCGTGGCTCGCTCGATAACTGATGGATGGCGGAGTTGAGGAGGGACAACCCAGGGAGACTTGGAATTCTACCAGGAAAAGCAGCTAACGATGCACCTAATAATCGCTTAGGTGCACCACTCCAGCCTCGAGTCATATTCAGCATCCCACGTCTTCTTGTGTGCCACCATCTCGGCAAGGACCGACAAAAGAAAGCCTACTTGTAAGGACAGGGAAAGAGTCGAACGCAGCTCACGCTCACTAACTCACCAACTTTACCTGGTTGCGCGTCACTGCGCCGTCGGGGTGGTGGTCGGAGCTTTCGCCGACCGGATGCAGGATGTGGCCCATACCGACCTCGACCGTCTCAACAAGTTCCCTGGTGCAGGATGAGAGGAGCTGCTCCCCTTCCCCAGATCTCTTTCGACCTCTCGACCGACCGATGGGACTGGAGACGCCTGGATGGTCGTGTGCTTGAGGAGGGTCAGTGGGCCTCGCTCAGATCTATGAAGATCCTCTCGTGCGACCATACCCATCGACTTCTTTGAGGGTTGCGTTAACCTTGGTCCACCACTGCAGTCCCTGCTCTCCTCTCCACCTGCGCTCGGACGGGGCAGTGAGGTATCGTCCCAAAAGGTGAGCTGAGTGCTAGCAGCGCCGGAAGAGCGCAGTGTGTGTGTGTGGGCTCGACAATTACCAATCATGAAATGAAACAGTCCCCGAGCTTTAACCAGGTACGCCAGGTATGAAACGCGGTGGTCAATTGGGGATACAATCATCCCTGGCTCAATCTCTGTCAACGACGATCCCCAAGAGACACGGCTTTCATTGCCCTCTTTGTCCGTTTACCCGGTTGCAGCCACTGTTCGACGGCGAGACAGACAAGCTTCTCTACGGCGACCGTTCTGAGCTGCGCACCTCTGGCCTCTTTGCAATTGCTACGGGTATATCCAGATGTTGTTGGGTTCACCACTGCCTCGGACTACCTACCCATATGGATCTCACCCAACAAAGACAATTGGCTCCCCGATCGCTGGGAGCAGAAGTAAAGCCGAAACGGACCCAAGGCCCCTCCCATAATCCACAGATGATTATCTAGGCCGGCTTCGTTTTCTAGCCTCAACCCACTTCTTGCTTCAGACGGGTATATATGTAGATACACGGTATATTGTGGGGCTTCCGATCCTGGCGATGCGATGCAATTATGACATCTATACGAGTAAAAGAAACATGGATTGTTTCCTGTATCTTTCTGATTCCAACAAACACTCTTGGTGGTCCCTCTTTTCGGGTGAATGGAGTCCTGAAACTTCATGTACCTTTCTTCTTGCTTGATATCTGCCCCCTCTAAAGAGGATCTGCCCAGGCCGACCCAACCCAGCCCAGCATTTTGATTGCCTGAGGCACTCTCGAAGGCCGATGCCAACATCAACGCCGCGACGCGGGAGGATGGAACACCTGGCTTGTTTCATATGCACGTAAACCAGCGGCCGGCAGTCCAGTAGTCAGGACAAACAAAAGCAGTATGTTTAGCGTCATCTGCAGAGTGCCAAACTTACATGGGTGTTTCGAGACAATTTGGGAAAATGGTACTCGGGTACTTGCGTACATCGCTCGGTAGTAGTACAGGTGGTTGGGATGCGATGGATTGCAGGGAAGAGGCAGACCACGATCAGCCAACATGTGGTGTCTACATACCAAGTACATCATGAACAAACCTAGTACACACCCTGGGGAATTCCATACATTCACAGCCTTGACACACCAGGAGGATTGGACTGATTGACGAACACGATAGAACCTGTTTCTGCAGCTCGATGACCTCAACACTCCTTTGCGGCTCATGATGTATAGCTACGTACACGTTTCAGCAGTTCAGGGTTGGTCCCGCAGACTATCAAGGCTGATCAGACCAGAGTCGAGTTAACAGCATTGATCTTTGCCACCAAAATTAGTTCGAGTCGATAAATTGGCCCGGTCTTGACGATCTTCAAAGCCTCGATCGTCTCGAGTGTGATTGGGCATAGCCAAATCCCCAAATGTACCGAGTACATGAACTCGGTCGAGACACTGGTGTCAAGCAGTAACTAGCAGGAAGCCGACCGTCTATCACTTTCGTCACTGAGCTACGTAGCAGAAGGTTCAATGCCCCGTCTGATGACGGTTGTCTCGCCGCCATATACTCGTGTGTCCTTGCCCATATTAACCTCACCAAGTACAATCGAGTTCCGCATCGATCATCCTGCGGCTGCACCAGCACCAGCACCAGCCTGAGATTCAAGGAGCGTCCCGAGCAGGAGGACCCGTAACTCGTGAGGATTTTGGGCCGAAGTCAGGCTGCGGATCCGTGGTATGACCGTGAGGAGAAGACTGCACTTAACCTCGTAATATTGCGAAGGGGTATTCGCAAGGTCCCCCGCGCTAAGAAGGAACGAAATCTGCCCAGTTTGGCCAGGAAGTGGTGGAGAGACAGCTTCTCGCGGTCGACCCGGGATCGAGTGAGGAGCATTCGGGGAAACGTCTCGAACAATAATGGCCATGGATTCGGGGTACCCTCATTCGTCTGCAAATAGCGCCTCCATCTCTGACTGCTTGCCATGTGCTTGAATCTGCATGCAATGTCGTGGCCGAGAAACGGAGAAGGGCCGGGAAGGCAAAAAGTCGGGAGCTCGACGAGGTGAGGGAGTCAGTCGGAATTGGGGGGTGGTTGGAAGCACATGCTTTGGACATGCCACGGGTGCTTACGCGCGGGACCCTTTTTTCAAGGAAGTTACCATCGGCCATTGGGATAGACTCCACTCTTTGGATGATGGATGGTTCGAATACCTCGTGAGATCTGGGCCTTCGGTCCGAGCTAGGAGAGAAGAACTGACTGAAAAAAAAAAAGAGATGAAGGAAATAACATCACAAACAAGGGCAGTATACCGAGAACTCGGTCCTGTCCTTTGCTACCCAGTACTGAGCCCTATACAGGAGATATGTACCGAGTACAGGGACTGCACATGTGCCACTGGAGCTAGAGGGTGGGATTCCAGCCTGTCCCAAGGCTGTGAATGGTCGGGCTAAAGGTTCAGGATTGGGAGTGGCCAATGCTTGTTGCGGGTTACGAGGTGCTGGGCAATCCTCTTGGCTCCGTCCTGTCCGGCCTCTTCTCCTCTCTTTTGACTTTGGAGCCACAGCCACGAGCTTTTTTCGTTCAGCAATTTAGCCTGTCACGAACGAAGTACCTACCTACCCAGTCGTCAGCATCCATCACCCCCAGTACATCCAAGCACCACCTGGCAAATCGACCATGCTACCAGGCTCCTCGCATGGATCCCTTGCACTCCACCGGACACCTGAAACCGGCGTACCGTTACCTACTCAATCTAGTGTGGCGGGACAAGCCTCTACAAAATACATTGGGATGCTCAAGAGACAGAGATCTTCAGCAAGAGCCACAAACTATACAAACGGCTACGGAGTATTGGGGTACAAGGTGCGCCGTGGCAAAATATATGGGGGGCGAGGTACCCCGGCGCATTGTCGCAAGAAGCAATTCCCGCACCCCTCTCGTGCCTCGTCCCAATTGATTGATCACGTCGCAGCATTTGCTGCTGCTCGCATGAGCAAAACAACGCCGCCTCGCTTCGAGTCTCGCGAGAGACCACACAGCCGGAGCCCAGCTGAAAATCTTTTGCCAGAAAATTTTCCTCTGGGGGTTCTTTTGGGGGATTTCCTTTCCTTTTTGCTTCTGCAGCCATCATCAGTCCAGAGGTCATGCCCCAGACAAGCATTTCTGAAGCACAATGCGAAGCCCGTATCCGGAATACATGCAGCACAATACGAGGGGACTAGAATCGGGTGCTCTTGCCATCAAGCCTACCTACAGAGAGGTACTTTGGGACTCCCAGGTGTCGTCGAGTAGTGGAGCCCAGTGGAAACATTGGAGGGGGGGTTTGGTGACCCTGCAGGGTTGTGAATTGGCACAGCTTGGTGGATTGCTTCTGGACCTCCCTTCATCTTCCTCAGCTTGTAGTTCATGCACAAAATCATTTTTCCCACAACCTCGTGCCCCAGCTCCAGAAGCCACCGCCCAATTTACACATGGTTCGAGAAGCTCATTCTTTTAGTTTGATGTATTTGTTGCCAATGGTACCTACTTACTCGTAGCATTTCCACTTGCACTTTGCCTCCAGCTTTTTCAAATAACTATTTCCCTTAACTCCTCGTGCCGACTTGGGTTCCGTGCCTTTTCCGAGAGGCAATGCCACCTCGGCCCTGTACCTACGTTGTAACAGGTAAGCCCCGAGAGTGAACGCAGTGTTTTGCTCGCATCTTAGTGAGCAGCCATTAGTAGAGATGCGTTGCGTGGTGATTATTTCATTATTTGTTTGTATTACTATTCGAATGCCATAGCCGATGACTACAGCGAGGTACAGAGGAAGGGACGAGGGTGAATTGCCATGATTCTACAGCCAACAGCAATGATAGGCTCTACCTGCGCCGGCATTGAAGCACGGCCGCCTCCCTCTTGAGTAGTGAGTGACCTCTGCCTGCGCTTCCCACTTGTTCATGACCACCCACGCTATCACAAGCGCCAGGCCAGAATAGGCCTTCTGGGCGGGCTTTAAGTGGCCGCAAAAAACCCGCTGATGTCGACCCTGACTCCCTGGACGTGGCGCTCCTCGGTCCCCTGGTGTGCATGATGCTTGAAATCCCAAAAGCTCATGGTGGGTCGGCGGGCTTACCAAGTTGGCGAACCGCTATTGCGCAGCAGGGCCAGCCCAAGCCAGCTGCAAGCAGCAAGAGCTAAGCCTAAGCCAGGCCCCGCCGAACGTTTAACTGCTTCTAGGTATCGACGTGGTGGGTGCTGAGGGCCAGCCAAGGGGAACTCCCATTCCTCCCTTGTATTGCCGCACGCACAGGCGCATGCAGAAAGCGTACCTCGATGCAGTCGCCAGATGCAGATGCAGATGCAAGAAGGCAGCCGGCCCAGCTCCAACGAGGGTTGACCAGGGCCACCTTGGGCCTACGAGTATTTGTACTCGTACCTGTAGGCAACTTCAAAGGTAAGGCCTAGGGCCTGGCTACTATTAGGTACCTCCATACGTATCCTCGTAATGGGTAGGCGTGGTTGGCAAGGCAAGGCAGGCAAGGCAGGACCTTGAGACAGCGGCATATGGTATTTCCACCACCTTTGGACCTCCTTGTACCGAGTACATACGGTACCTTCCTCTTCGTAGGGTATTACGTATTGTACAGTTCTTCTACGATATCCTTTCGATCCTTCTTACAAGTCGCTGATGTCGTTCATGTCGTTCATGAGAGATCATCACAATTTACCACAGGGATTGCTCGGGCGGACTGAGTCAGTCCAATCGAGGTTAAAGTGCCCGTTGCAAATCATTAACTGTCAGAGAGAAGCCATGAATCGGTCCATGTCCCACTTCTCGAAAAAAAGCCTCCCACTCTCCCACCCACCAAACTCGCTGCTCTTGTCCCGTTTCTGGTCTTCGCCTATGTCTGGGTCAGGCATGGACCGGCGCTATGCCGATGTATCCCCCCCCTTCCCCTGCCCACGAGATCCCCAATTACTTTTTGCAAAGAGGTGGTTTGAGGGGGGTTCCCGCCAGTGGCATAGCTGCATGTGAGATGAGGTCTCGATGGAGGAGAAAGATAGGGATGATGAGATGAGAAGATACCTCAAAATACAAAGATGGCGAGATGGCAAGATCACGAGCGACTTGTCCCGGAGCAATGGGTCATGGTCATGTATTATGGGCTCGTTGTTGATCGGCTTCCCTTGGAAACCCTCATCTCGTGCTTGTAACTCTAAAAAGCCATTGTCCACTCTCGCTCCCAGCGACTGGGAAAAGCGCAGCCCATTGCCAGCAAACTCAAAGCCATCCAAAAAAACCCTCTGGTGGCCTCTAGGGCCGTTTCTTGCATCCCCCATCCCGCTCACCCACTCCTTCCCAATACCCTCCTTCCGACTCGTCGCCAATCCCGAGGCCTCGATCCATGGTATCATGTCCCTACCGGTACCTCTCTTTATTGCCCCTCCAGCCTACTCCATTCGCTCCATTTGACTCCATCGCCCTAGACTAGGCGGGCGCGCCAGAAGGGACCATCATCTCTGATCCCTGGCACCAACTTTACGCACATACCCTGGTCCACCGGGTTGCGCCTTGACCATCTCCCCAGCACCAACCAACCCATGCCTCCTCCGTCCCCATAGGTTGCGTGCCTCTTTGACCTTGCACCCTCCCACTTCCACTTCCTGCAGGCCAGAGCGACGAAAAGGTGCCCTCTCACGCTCTCTTCTTTTGCCGACCTTTTCCTTTTGCCTCGTAGGTGTGTGGTGATGACACTTGCAAGTCTCTTTTGCAGCCAATTTATTTTTTTTATTGCTCGTCTGCAAGAACCACTCACACCTTTCCCCCAAATACATCATATCCTGGCTTCAACGCTGCCAATGCTGCCAGAAGTCCAACAACATACGAGCACACCGTCCTGTTCGCTATCCCATCCCTAGTCCACCTTGCTGCACGCGACTCTCGCTCCAATCCGCCCCGGTAATGTCGAGTGCGGATGATGGTGAACGTGGGGGCACTGCAGCTGCACCCTCGCGCGCAACCTCCGCCGTCCACTCACCTGCCGACCACTCCCATCATTCTTCGGCCTCTACATCACAGCCCTCTTCCACTCTTGACGATACAGACTTCTCGACCTGGTCAAGCAGCTTGGGATCTCATACCGTAAATACCTTTTCCACCAGCCAGTCGCCCGCCTATTTGTTCTCGACCGACACCTCCATTAACACCGGTGCCCATACCTCCCAAGCTACAAAAGCCGCAGATTCCAGCCTCAGTCCCAACCTGGATCTCTCCACCCCAGACGTCCTTGCTCGCAATGAGTCGCTGTTACGGGACGCCGTCTTCCCAGAGTGGAAGGACGATACCCCTTCCTCCGTCCTCGACAGTCCAGAAGAGATGCAGAAGAAGGACCCTCTAGGCACTCAGATATGGAAATTGTATAGCCGGACCAAGTCTCGCCTCCCGAACCAGGAGCGCATGGAAAACTTGACTTGGCGGATGATGGCTATGAACCTACGCCGGCGAGAGCAACAGCAGGCAGCGTACGGGAAATCGACCCCGGTGGGCAGCGACCGTCCAAGCGCTGTGACTGACCATCTTTCTAGAGCAAAACAAGCACAGTTCAAAAGTCCTACTCCTCCTTCCTCCGGTCCTAGCGGCATAGCACAGCAGCTCCGCAAGTCCGTGGACAAGTCTGCTGAATTCGAGCAAACCGCAGATCCTATGAATCTCGACGACTTTATAGTGCCGAGCTCGGTCGCCTCTCCAGCAGGGATAACGTCTCCTGCTCCGTCAGAGACGGTCGGCCGATCAATGATGGCACAGGCCCCTCCTATCCCCATTGCTTCCCGTAACAAACCCCAAGTCCAGATTCCCAAGAATCTACCCCCGTCGTCAATGCCTCAGACCTCTATCCCAACACACCGGACATCAGAATTTGAGTACGTAAAGAAGAGAGTCCGCAAGACGAGCATTGACGAGAGGAGGGGTGTAAGTGTAATTCTCACAACAAGACCCGTCTGGCAAAGCTGTTCTCTGACCCTTTTCTCCAGAATCGCAAGCGTCCGGCAGAGTTCTCTCCTCAAGTACCTCCTCTACCTGCACCTCATGCTACCAACGGTACCGAAATGGACACTGGTGTACCTGATTACGCGCTTGATCAATCATCAGCAGCCCAATTCCCGGGCCAACCTAGCTTTCCAGGGTCAATGTCTCTTCACCTAGATTCTTTCCACCTGAGCGACGACCCAATTCTAACATCAGCTGGGCCATTCCAACAAAACTTTGCGTTTTCCCCCGCCGCCTCGCCCATGGTCACCAACGGGCCGTTCTCGAATGTGTATACGCAATCATCAATGGCTTCGTCCTTAAACTCGGCGGACTTTTATTCCCCGCCTCAATCCGGTTATGCTTCTGCTGTTTCAACGCCCCAGCCGGGCCACGAAGTAGATGGTCAGGGATTTTACTTTGACCATAGTGGCCACACACGGACCATGCCTTTTTATCCATCTCACCGAGGGAACCATTTGATGACCCCCTCGGCACCGCAGTTTGCGTACGGATCCAACAATGAACAAGTGTATTCCCTAATGAACGGGGTAGCTTCGACACAGACGGCAACTGGGTTTTCGATGCAGCAACACGTTGATCCTTCCCGGGTGCTGGTGCCGGAATATGGACGACGAGTCTCTCCAGGAATTTCTGTGGCCGGAAATGACAACTTGTTCCAGTTCGGCGCCGATTCTGATGCGGAAGATGAGGACGCCAATTTCGCAATGATCCAATCTGAATATGGCCAGATTAGCGACCCAACATTGGACCTAAGCTCGGGTTTACAATGGGATCCCAATGTTGCCGATTACAGTAGCATGCAGCGATTCGGCAGCGCTCCGGGGAAACAGGTGAGAATTGGAGGAGCGGAAATGGTCAATTCCCCTCCGGATTGGGGTTCGTCGATGCTCAGTCGCACACATGGTTCAGCTGCCTCAATCAGCGACATTCGGAATCGCGACCAAGACCCCAGGAGACAGAAGATTCCTCGAACAACTTCGACTCCAGCTCTATCCAACCAGCATATGCAGTCTACTGGTAGTTCGCCCGGTGAGTCTGGCTTTAGCAGTCGACAACCGTCGAGACCAGGCAGCCCTGGACCTAAGAACACGGATCAAAATGGTGTTCCAACGACCTGCACCAACTGTTTTACCCAGACTACACCTCTCTGGCGTCGAAACCCAGAAGGTCACCCGCTGTGCAATGCGTGTGGATTGTTTCTCAAACTGCATGGTGTTGTGCGCCCTTTGTCGCTGAAGACCGATGTTATCAAGAAACGAAATCGTGGTAGCGGAAATACGGTGCCCATAGGGTCTGCGGCCACCAGAGCATCCAAAAAAGCCTCTCGTAAGAATTCAGTGCAGCAGACACCAGCAACTACACCGACTTCTGGCAATGCTGCCAGCGAGCAGAATTCGGCATCCCCGTCTTCTGTGCAGGGCTCTGTGCACTCGGGATCGGCTGTGACGACACCCACCAGCTATCCACCTGGCACCACTGGAGGAAAACCTGGGGTCGTACCAATCGCCGCGGCACCACCCAAGCCCCCTGTCCAGCCTGGTCCCAACATGACCAGACCGGTTCAGGTGACACCGAAACGCCAGCGACGGCAGTCACGGGCGTCAACCAACACATTGCCCGTTATCCCCGGAAGCAGTGGTCCGACAAATGAGGCGGAAATGCACGACACTAGCCAGTCGACCCCCAGGGTCACTCAAGCCCCCGTTACCCGGGCCAAGGCGGCCAGTATGTCTTCGACCGCAGGAGCCACCACAATGGCATCGGTGATGCAGGGAGGTCTGCTCAACTCCGGTGTTGCGAATATGGGTAGCGGTCCGCATGGGAACAGCCAAGAATGGGAATGGCTGACTATGAGTTTGTGATGAAACTCGACTCCATTTTTACCGTGTCTTCATGTCCCGGTGGCTTTGGCGCGGATCGAAATCTCGGGAATATCGGCCCGCGTCCAGTTTTCTTTTCGCTATTTTGTGTTGCACATAGACCTGTTTTGCCATGTCTTGCTCCGACAACATACCAAACTCCTACTCCAGCTGCACGATTTGACGACAATGCGATAAACGAATCTCCGACTTTTCTATTGTTATGTGTCTGGGCCGCCTTTCATTGTCGGAAAGCAAAGGAGAACAGGCAACCAAAGCTTGTACGACAGGATATCTCCCGGGTGGTCAGACCTTTTCTTCGCGGTGGATTGGTTGGTGTCTCGACGAGCAAGAATATAATGGAGGGGACTTTGCCGTCCAAGTGCAAATTGTGATTTTGTCGATTTACAACAGTGATATCACCGCGTCTGTCTCGATATGCTTGAAGAATATATAGAGCCTCGGGCAGAAGTGCGCACTTGATTTTGTTTTTGGGAGAAGGAAACCAGCTTTTGAACGTCTGAATCGGCAGAGGGCTAATGAATAGATGGCTGGGCGAAGGGGCCTCGACGACACGTTTCGAAACGAAATATACGTCTCGAGATCGATGTGGAGGAGGAACTGGGATACAGTGTTTGGAAACCCTCATCGAAGTTGTTTGGTGACATGAATTTCGGTCTGTCATTGGAGGCTGTTGAACAGACCACTAAGTTGGACACAATTTTAGAGATACAAATGACCGAATACTAGAAATCTTGACCTATGACTCGGATTTGCCCCATGAAACATGTTGTACACAAGAATAAGTATGTTGTCTCTTTGCTGGTCATGAAGCAGCATTTCCCATGGGCAAAAGGACATTTCGGCTGTGCTCGGGGTTTACCGGAATTAGGAACGGTTCGTAGTGGCTTGGCGTTCCGGCTATCTGATTAGATCACGCAACTAGAATATGGGGGAAGTTGTGCTTGCTTCGACCAACATCGAGACTCATTCGATCAAGTTCTATCTCTCGGTGAATAGATTTTCTCCTTTTCAATAGCGCTGAAATACCCAGCACGAGTCTTGGAATTGTCCTATTGATACCACGGGTGCGGATATCTGTGATTTTGACATTGACCTTGAAGGATTCCTTTTGCGGACAGGGTAAACAAACCTCGATTCCTTCGCAGTCGATCAGCTTGGATCTTCAACTGCCCATTCGAACCAAATCGATCGGCTTTTCGAAAGCTAATCTGTGAGCAGCATCCACTGATAAATTCCTCACTGCTCGGCCGACTTTGTCATTGTTCCCTGCAGCTGCGCGACCTGTTATTCCGTCCCAATGGCCACTCCCGAAGCAACAACCGCAGCGCCCAACAGCACTGCGCTGCCGGCCGAAGTTTCTACTGTTGTTCCAGACAGCACAGAGACAAAGCCTGCTACAGAAACTCCTGCCGCAGAAGCACCTGCCACAGAGACGAAGCCTGCCACCGAAACACCTGCCCCAACGGTATGAGTTGTCGATCTGTCGACTCTTTGTGTTAGATGGAACGCTGATGATCATTCAGGAGTCCGCCCCTCCCGCCACAGAAACTCCGGTCGTGGCCGAGAAAGCACCAGACGTTGACGTCCCCGTGGAAAAGAAGGCCACTCCAATCGAGGAACTGTGGGCCCTCGCACAGGCTCACGGTCATCCTGAGATTTGGGGAGTCACCCTCGCAGACCCGGCAACCCACGTCCCGACCCAGGTGATCTTGCAGAAGTATCTGAATGCCTATGATGGAGATCTTGCAAAATCCAAGGACACCCTTACCAAGACCCTGGACTGGAGAGCCAAGATGAAACCGGTTGAACTGCTCAAGAAGAAATTCAACCGAAACAAGTTCGCCGGGCTGGGGTACACTACCGTCTACGGTGATGCCGATCCGACAGCCGATCCTGAGACTAGGGAGGTGTTCACTTGGAATATATACGGAAGCGTGAAGAATCTGGATGAGACATTCGGAAACCTGGCTGAGTAAGATTGAGTATCCCGCAAGATTCTTCCGTCTCGACTGACTCGGTGGCTTTCTTAGATTTATCGAATGGCGAGTTGCCCTCATGGAGGACGCACTCCAAGCCCTCGGAATCGACAAGGCCACCAAACCCATCACTGCAACCTACGACCCATACAAGATCCTTCAGGTGCACGATTACAAGTCGATCAGCTTCCTTCGCCAGTCTGCCGTTGTGAAGGCCGCCAGCACCGAGACGATCAAGATCTTTGCGCAAAACTACCCCGAGTTGCTCAAAGAAAAGTTCTTTGTGAATGTTCCTGCATTCATGGGTTTTATCTACACGTTCATGAAACTGTTCGTGGCTGCAAAGACCATCAAGAAGTTCCACCCCATGAGTAATGGCGCCAATCTCGCCCGCGAGATGGTGACGAGCAGCAAGGTGAAAGGATTGGGAGAGATGCTGCCGGAAGAATACGGTGGGAAAGGCGCAGCTCTCAATTCTGCCGGAAGACAGCCGTCACTCGAGGATGAGCCCGCAGCGCAGTGAGCTTTGGGGGATCTGGATGAACGTCAAGGGAGCGGAAGACAACCAATTGAACACGCAACCTTAGGCACTCAAAAGCATGGCGTCGACATTGAAGTAATGAGGAAGAGGGGACGACACAGTGCGCACATGCATCAAGCACTCATTTTGCTATTGAATAGATTCAGCGAGCGGATACCCCCAGGTCTGGTTTGTTTTGGTCTATCAAGGGAGGTCGCGATGCTTGCAAGAGAGACAAACTTCAATGAGACTTGCTGGCTTTCACTGTTTACTGACATGGTTGCTTGAGATAGGAGCACTGAACGAACAAAGTATTGTTGATATCACTCGTGGTTCGTGGTTCGTGGATCATGTGCAATTGATGCAGTTGCTGCTGAAAATCGATGACGTCAAAGTTTATGCCAGCCTTGGTGACTGCGCCAAACCCCCCACTCTATGAGACCATCTCTCGACTTCCTCTGGTGCCTCCAGCAACTGGTGGCATGTGTTCTTATTGTCTCTGCTGCTTTGATCCGTGACGAAAAGCTTAAAAGGCAATCCTTGACCTACATGCCGCCTTTTCTCAACCTTTACTCTCTTCCCATTGCAGCAACTCCACTGTCAAGTCTATTTCACTGATTCACTTTTGCTTTGAGCACATACCTCACGCAAGCACAAGCCACAGCCTCAATCTACCAGATCCTTTGACCAGATAGTCGTGCATCATGTCTGACACAGGCCGCAAGCCCTTGACAGATCGTTCGTGCAATTCCCCTCTCCCTCTTCTCCAAACTCGAGTGTTCCGGCATCCTAACCCATTGATCTACAGAGGCTCAAGAGAAGCTCACGCCCGACTCTCAGAAGTCCACCTTGGACAAGGCCAAAGAGTCTGCCACCGGGACTGCCGACGACATTGCAGGAATGGTCCAACCAGGTAACTTTGGCCAGCTCATCTCTTTATACCTGTTTCTCTCACTGACTCGGCCAAACAGGGGACAGCAAGTCGACCACCCAGAAGCTCGCCGATGAGACTTCGGCCAAGTCCAGCTCTGCCCAAGACACTCTGGCCGGTGCCACAAAGAACATCCAAGAGACTGCCTCCACGTTGGGCCAGCAGGCCAGCTCCACCGCCGGCGCTGCACAGGAGTCAGGCAAGGAATACCTGCAACAGGCACAGGATACTGCTTCGTCGGTCGGCCAGACAGCCAGCTCCAACGCTTCCGCCGCGCAGGAGTCGAGCAAGACGTATCTCCAACAGGCCCAGGAGATGACTGCCAATGTTCTGAACAGCGCTAGCAAAGCTGCATCCGGTATACATACCTACCTCTCTCTCACCAAGACCTTACTTGAACATGCCCGAGCTGACAATAGTCTCAGACCTTGCAAACAGCATTTCCGGCGAGAAGAAATAGATGGCAATGTGTTGGCAGAAGCAGCTCTCGACCGTGCCGATTGTGAAGGATGAACAGAAGATCAATCCCAAGCAGGGGGATCCCCCACTTTCCTGTGATACACAAGTATTCTATCCTAGTGTATTACAATATGATTCACCATCGACCTCGACCTCGACCTCTGAGGACTGGAGGTGGTTGATAGTACCGGCAGACAGAACTAGCAGGAATAAAACTGAATTAATATTCTCCTTCTCAAAGCAGCCTTTCTGTGATCACGTCGGAGACATGTTTCTTGCATCCGTTACCCCACAGTTCTGTTCATATATTGGGTTTGCTTGCTCACAACTAACTCTCTCCCTTCCCCCCAGGTCGAATCCTTTTTATATCTGTTATATCTGTCATTCTGGTGTATTATGCCTTCTCCCCCGGCAACCTGACGGCCTCCCACTGCTCCTTCTTGACGGACCGCCACTCCTCGGGGTCGAACCAGCCAATGTAATTCCTGTCGCCAAAGCCGCCGATCCAGTAGGCCTGGGTCACCACCAAGCGGGTCCAGATGCTCTCGTGGGCGGCCCACTTGCGGCCGGGCAGCCACATGACGCTGTCCCTGTGTTTCCGGACGAAGCAGGTCTCGAGGGCCTTTGGGTCCGTGTCGTCGTCGTCAATCTCCTCGAGGTAACCCGTCAGGCTGAGGCGGGGCAGGTTCGCCAGCGCCCAGGGGCTCTTGCCCGTCAGGTGGATGTACTCGTCCCACCAGCTGAGGGAGAGCGAGACGTTGGAGCCCGCGGCGGCGTTGCGCGTCGCCGTCGAGATCTTGAGCGACAGGATCGTCGGGTTGCCGCTCGGTTCCTCGCACGACGCGATGTACTCGGGCAGCCCGATGGGAGTGTCGGCCACGTTTTCGGGCGGGCCGTGGCCTGGTGCGGAGAGGTTCGACGGGAACACCGACGTGAGTACCCCGTGCGACGACAGCGCAAGGAGCCGTCGGCCCAGCACCGTCGAGTAGTACCGGGATGGGATGGACATGGTGGGGAAGTCGTGATGGTAGGTTCCCTTTTCACCATCCTCTTCTTCTGTTCCCTCTTGTTCCCCCGACTCTGACTCCTTGGACAGGGGATGATTAGGAATCGTGTACGGGTGATGCGTGAACAACGTCTCGATCCCCGGGTGGGAGGAGGCGGACGACTCTGGCCCCGTGGGAACGGGGTGATGAATCTTGTAAAGGGTTTCCTCGTCGTACGACGGGGCCATCATCTTCTTCTGGCCATCTTCGCCTTGGCCTTGGCCTTGACCGTGGTACTTGATTCCTGGGTGATGAATCTCAAAGAGGGCGGCAGCCTTGTCGTGCTCCGAACCCATTCCCGTCACCGCAAAGGGAGCGGGAGCGCAGACTGCGGCTCGCGGACCCAGCGCGGCCAGGAGCTGCACTGCCGCCAGTGTCCAGGGAGAGGAGATCTTCATCGTGTCCTGTCCTCCACAAGAATACGCTGGTGTTGGAGTCGGTGTAGGAGTTGCAGTTATACCCGAGATATTTGCCCGTTCACCTGGTGTGCGTGTCTGCGTTTCTGCCTTTTCCCGTTCGCTCGTTTTGTCTGCCTGTATTTTGGTCTCGTGCCTCTGTCCGTGTCCGTGTAACCTTGACACCCGGACCTGGACGAATCCTTGTCTTGCTTTGCTTCCACACCCCACTTTCTACTCTACTCTTTCCTGATTTCCTTGCCTTGGCTTTCTCAAAAGTCCCCGCCTCGTTCCCTGCGCGATAGAGTGATAGGAGGGGAAGAATCGACCTTAGAATGGCAATGGCAAGAGACGCTGCACTCTGGAAAGAAAAGGGGGTAATCAGAAGGGTTGTATATTGACTCGGTCGGTACGGAGCGGAGCCGGGGGAGGGGAGGGATATATACGACTATGTATGTATGTACCGAGTAGGTACAGTAGTATCTCAGGAGACAAAAAAGTACCGCAGCCAAGGAAGAGAAAGAAAAAAAAGTGCCCCCGCTCTTCACTTGGACTCTGTGTTTTTAATCTGTGTCGACTTGCCGTGCTTGTCGAGGTGGATTCCGTAGAGAAGAGAGAGAGAGAGAGAAGAGTATCGTACGCACATGTGATGCACGCAATCAAGTCCCTCTCTCCCTCGGGTAATCTTATCTGATCTGATCCCGTGGACGTTTTTGACCGTCTTGGGCCTTTGGGGCGCTGGGTCTCGGCAAAGTGGGGGGCCAAAGTCGAGAGTCATCGGTGATTGGTCACCCGGCTCTAATGTCCCGATATCGGATTCTTGGCGTGCATGACTCACACGTGTCCGAGAGCTGAGGGTCTCTAGAACTGGGCCAGCTGGGCCTCGATAAGAACACAAGAATGAGACCAAGACAAAAGGAAAGGAG
>NW_019174121.1:0-32069 GCF_001642475.1 Fonsecaea monophora | reverse complement strand
GCGCATAAACAGTCGTGGCCCTCAAATCCAACCGCCCACCGAGCCACAAACTCCTCTGGTGTCTGATCGTCTTCCTCTTCCCCATCCTCGGCATGCTCATCTACTTCCTCTTCTCGAACCGCGAGGCCCACAAGACCGGCGGAGCCTACGAGCCCTTGCCATAGAAATAGAGTGAGCGGCCAAACCCCCAAGTCTAATTCTGAGCAATGAATGGTGGGCTTTTCATCGGCCTTTGACGACACACGCACTCAATGAACGGCATACTGGGGGACTTGCTGCTGCGCTATAAGGCGAGGGTCGAAAGGGTCTCTGGTTAGTCAGTCCGAGGCTCCAAAGCTTCCCTATCTGGATGGAGGAACGGGTACAGTCGAGACTCAGTGTACTTCCCCCCTTCGGGGTCGCCCAGGGGCGGAGCACAAGGTTGGATGGTGTGTCGTCAAATAATATAGACACAGGGGGACTAATGCTAGAATTCAGAATGCAGCGTTATGAGAGAAAAACGACAACTATGATATTCATGCGAGAACGGAGGCAGACATCAAGTAGTTCCATTCCAACAACCAGCGTTTACATTACCTATAAACTTCCAATGTGTCCAGATTCTTCAATCAGTCAACAAAACTTTCAGACATGTGCTCGCGCCTTGTGTGCCTGGTCCAGTGCCTGGCCCTTGAAATGGACAACGTGGGCAGGCATACGAGATTCAAATGAAAAATAGTACATCCCATCAGCCGCCCTCAGAGTGCTCGAGCTGTGACGTGGACATACATGTGTCGTTGAACATGAATCTGGTGGCACTTGGTCTCCATAGTGTTGACCGGGTTGACGATGCCGAAATCAAACCGGCGGAAGAGCTGTCACACGAAGAATGCATCAGCGTCAACTATCCCAAGCGAATAATTCGAGAGCAACCCCCAGCTCTAACCACATACGTACCTCGACAAACACCTTGTTCAATTCCATCAACGCTATGCCCTTGCCCAGACACGTGAATCTGCCAGCCGCAAACGACAGCTCCCACACTCGCTCGTAGGCCTTGGCAGTGACCGGATCCGCCTCGAGCCAGCGCTCAGGTCGGAAGATAGCGGCGTCAGGCCCAAACAGGTCCTTCCTGCGCATCATTGTGTGCTGGCTCAACCCGACCTGCGTGTCGGGCGGAATGCGGACGCCGCTTACAACAATCTCCTCGTCGCGCGGTGACAGCTTAGTCTGCATCCCGTTCAACGGCTGCCACAACCGCAGCCCTTCCTTGATGCACGCCTGGAGGTACGGCAGGGCCTGGTTGGCCTCGACGTTCTTGACCACGGGGAACGAGATCTGGCCTGCGCTGACGGCCTCATCGATCTCGGCGCGCAGTTTGGCGTACACCGCCGGGTTGGTCAGTATATACAGGAATGTCATACGGATCGTGGTGGCGGTAGAATCCTGTTCACCTCGGCACACACCCGAAGGACATCGATTGTTGTTAGAAACCAAAACTCTAAGAGAAAGTCTGGTGCTTTAGACTGGAAGGGAAAGGGGGCGCGAAAGCTCGAAGAATCCGGAAGGGAAATATTAGACAGAATGACAACGCCTTACCGAGCCTGCAAGGATCTGGAGGAGGGACTCTGACTCTGCCTCTAACTGGGTCAGGCCATGCCTGATGAACGAATTCAGCATGTCTCTTTCATTCTTGGACTCCGAGTTCGGGTTGAACCGTTCAGCAACGATTTTTTGTGCGATGCCGATAATAGCTCCAAGACCTGCTTTGTCTTCCGGCTTGGGCCCGGCGAGGGCTTGCATTAGGGAACTGGACAGGACAGAGTGGATGAGTGGTATGTTCGTGCCCAACTCCATGACAGGGAAGAAAGCCGTGCTGGACTTGTTGTAGTCGTACAGATCTCGGTTCTCGATCAAGAAGCCGAAGGGATGGCCAAATGCTGTTTGCACGTCTAATCAGTCTTTCTGCCTGGACTTCCTACCAGAACAGCGGAAGTTTTTTACCGATATGCGTGAGGCTGTCGAGGGTGAAGTACTGCGCAAACATGGCAAAGTCGATCGAAGTCCGTTTCTCTACTCCTTCTCGCTGGATCAGGTTGACCAGATCGAGGACTCGGTCGTCAATCTTCTCTTCGAGATTAGGGACTTCTTTCCCCGTGTACTGGGTGAAGAACGGTTAGCTCATGATTTTGTAGTGACATGTCCAAAGAGGTACTCCTGGCATCATCTTCGCCCTCAACTCTGCGTGGCGTCTCTCGTCTTGTTCGGACAGAAGATTGTTGATCCGCGGGTCAATCTTCATGCCTTTGTACCAATGGCCTCTTCTGAACGGCGAGCGAGGAGCTGTTATCACCCGAACGAACTCAGGGTCGCTAAAGATGGTTAGAATAGCAATTATTATGAGGCTGGGGGTGGCGGAGACGGCTCGCATACTCGGTCATGATCATGTTAGGCCCTATCCTGACAGGAGATCCTGTTTCCGAGGTTCAGCAGCTGGAAGGAGAGAACAAGGTATCGCCCTTTTCACATCGTACCGTACTTGTGCAACACCTCTTCCATAGTGAGATAAAGGTCCCCTTTCGTGGTGACATTGAAGATCCATAGCTGCGAGAAGCAAGCAAGCCAAGGCCCAGGGATATGTCGAAGCTTGCGATAGGAGACGACGGTACTGAACACAAACCAGACAATAGCAAATGCCCCAACTAAGATCAAACCCCATCGGGTCTGTGGAGCTGCAAGAATGGACAACATGATGGACGGAAGAGAAGAATGAGTGACGCAGGCGACTTTTCTTCAGCAACAGCCAAAATCACGACTTGCCCATTGAGCAGCTTGCCATTGTCACCCTGTTGGAACGCCTTTCTGTGCAACTCACCTGAGGAGTGAGAGACCGTCCATGACAAAAGGACAGACACGGTGGGGGATGGAGGAGAACAGCCGGAGGATCGAACGGCGTCAGTGGCTCCTCGATTGCTATCAGCTGTTGCTTCGATGATGGTGTTCGCCTACCCAAGCCCTTGTCATTGAACGGAGGCACAATTCCCTGTGCAGGTCGATCCACGAAAGAAAAGCCCGCCTAACGTCTGATCGAGCACACAATACTGCGTAGACAAGGGAGCATCTGCAACCACGCATTAGCCTGATGCATCTCAAACAAAGCCGTTGACACATGTCAAATGAGGGTTGTCTAGGGCTTAGTTATCCACGTTGTTTAGGGGCTTTGGGTGGGCTTCGAACCCCGACGGCGTCCTGCGCAACCCCCGAAACTATGTCTCCCTAGCGGCCTCCTTTTTTGCCTCTTTGAGGGCTGCGATTCCTGTGCAAACGCCAGTCCGTCGTTCTGTTTGGCCCTGGAGGCGAACAGGTGGATAGCCACGATAGCCAAGGACACGCGGGGCGTCCGCGGCAAAAAGGGTCCGGATGCGGGCTGTGTGTAGCTAGAGAATTTAATAAAGAAGCTGGGACCGGCATGTCCAATTGGTGATCCGACTTGGTGTTGGCACAGCTTGCATATTTTTTGACAGCTGATGTGTTGTTGGGAGGCAGAGAAATCGAGCCATGGAGCGGGATGATTCCCTTGAGTCTTTCTCTAGCTTTCGATTTGTCTCGTGCCTACCTGTCCCTCTCCGCTTCTATTGAGTCGTCACTTGTACTCGCCAGGCGGGTTCAAAATGTAAACCCCTCCTCCATCTCATCGGAAAGCCCCTGCTGGCTTGTTGGTATGAAGAAGTCTCCCTGCCCCGCAAAATGTCAGTCTCTGGTAGCGACAGTGCCTTGGAGGCAATCAGTGACCCCATGGTAGGCCATGACCTTGGAGAACCTCCACGGCAAAGTCCGTTTGCGATTGACTGATCCAGGACGACGACACTCACCCAGGTCTGGATGAGACAGACTCTGGATACTGGGATCATGAATCCAGCACGCAGTCGGTGACAGAAAGCGTCTACGAGTATGAGAGACTACATAATCGCACCTATCATTCCTTCCACAGAGGCAAATACTTGATGCCCAATGACGAGAGCGAGCAGGACAGAATTGACATCACTTACCATGCCGTCCGCCTGTCCTTGAAGAACAAGCTATTCTTTGCTCCTATCCCCCATCCACAGGGGATCCTCGACATCGGAACTGGGACAGGTTCGTGGGCACTGGAGGCAGCTGAAGCATATCCCGGGGCGAACGTCGTCGGCACAGATCTGAGTCCTATCCAGCCGAACTACGTAACACCAAACTTGACCTTCGAGATTGCCGATGCCGACGAAGAGTGGGAATTTCCCCAGAGATTTGACCTGGTTCACACAAGGATCATGAGTGACTTTACATTGAGGAGCTGGCCTCATTTCTTCGAGCAAGCATTTCAGTGCCTCCAACCCGGCGGCTGGGTGGAATGCCAGGAGTTCGACTACAATCGTCGAAGTGACGACAACACCATCCCGCTAAACAGTCGACTCAGCTTCTGGGAACGCGAATGGACGAGGGGGATGGAAATGGCTGGTTTGGGCGGATTCTGCAGACCTAACCTCGTCATGGAGCAGATGCGCACTGCAGGCTTCGTCAATGTCATCTGTCGCAAGTACAAAATACCCATAGGCCCTTGGCCCAAGGATCCTCAACTCCGCCAGGCTGGCATGTTCGGCCTCGTCAACATACTCGACGGTATTCAAGGACTGAGCCTGAAGGTATTTACAGAGCTGCTCGGGTACTCGCTTGAAGAGCTCGAGAATTTACTGGATGAATGCCGAAGAGACGCGAGAGACCGCACGGTCCACAGCTACTGGCCGTTGTGAGTGCCTGGACCCTTTCTTCTCTAAACGTTTCGCCTTCCACTAACAATATCCTAGATTTGTGATACTTGGGCAGAAACCAGGAGACGAAGAAACTCCAGCACATTCCTGATTAGAGCATGTGATGGGCAAAAGTGTCGGTGCCTGCGATACCACGGAAGGGTTCGTAATTTTATCTTATACATGCTGGGTTGTGGCTTGTAGGACCTGGTTGACACTGGAATCGAGCGGCTGGACGCAAGGGTGGCACTAGTCTGGTTTTAAAGGCAGCGTCCGGAGACCGCCTTTGTATTGTATACTTTGGCTTGTTGTGACTGCATTGAAGCATGTGAGCGACATGCTCCAGCGGTGGCAGCGGTGGCAGCGGTGACAGGATGGCCAGTGGCAAAAAGTCTTTTGACTCCTTCTGGCGCCTCGCTGGTCAATTCTCGAGTTGCTGTCCTCTGCCGCTGTCCGTTTGCTAAAAGGGCCAAATGCAAATCTACGTCATCAGTGGAGAACCCATTGAAGGAACTTCTCCGTGTGCTTGACCCAAAATGATGGACGGTGGCTGGCAAACCCCCGTCCTGCGTCGTTTGCCTCCTGGCAGATGATGGAGATTTGACCGCCTCCTATTACTGCTTCCAACCTGGAGTCCTCGTGT
Organism: Fonsecaea monophora; assembly: GCF_001642475.1. Taxonomy (NCBI): domain Eukaryota; kingdom Fungi; phylum Ascomycota; class Eurotiomycetes; order Chaetothyriales; family Herpotrichiellaceae; genus Fonsecaea; species Fonsecaea monophora. The sequence goes on along the minus strand of NW_019174121.1, from coordinate 26,663 downwards.
CCGGAGCGAAGTCGATTTGCCTGCGTTGATGTGAGTGGGCGCCTCGACGGACGCTGACGACCTCCTCGCTTCTCCGCCATGACATCTGCACTGCGGCTTGTTCTGGCTGCGCTCTGGGCATTGTTATGTACCTACCCGGGCGTGGAAGGTCAAGGTCAAGTATCAATTAAAACGAATGGGACAGGACCGTTGTCTCAATACAAATCTGTAAGTCTGCCTGGAGACCTGCGCCTCTGCTGCTAACGTTGAAGGCAGAGACCTGACATTTACGCGCCTTTCCTGAATATATCTCTGTTCGACGAAGACGCGGTGACTCCTGGATATATCTTCCTCGGTCCATACCAGACATTTCAAGAGGCTATATACATCTACGACAATAGAGGGGTCAGTGCTGCAGTTGGATGAATCAAAGAGGGAGAAATACTGATCAGTGGCAGAACTTGGTGTATTCGGGATATGGCTCAACTGGTGGTGGCCCTAGCCACAATTTCCACCTCTGCAAAATCAATGGGACAGACAATCTTTGCTATATAACCGGAGGCCAGAATGTCGGATACGCTCGAGGCTACGCCGTGGTCTTAGACGATACTTTCACGGCCAAAACGTCGATCCATTCGCAAGCGGGTGTGGCCAATTTTGACGAGCATGAATTCAATGTCCTCCCCGACGGCTCGTCGCTATTCACGCTTTACAATCCAGAGCACTATGATCTGTCGGCCTACAATATCACATCAGGGCAGGGTTGGATTATGAACAACTTCTTTCAACATATAGAGATTGGGACCAGTCGATTGCTCTTCGAATGGTCTGCCCTGGATCATGTACTGCCCGATGAAACGTTCGTACTGCCAGACACGACAGAGGTTTCGGGGGATGGCTTTGGACCGACAAGCCCCTGGGACTATTTCCATATCAACAGCGTCGATCAGAATGCAGACGGAGACTATCTGGTCTCTGCACGCCACACCTGTGCTCTATACAAGGTATCAGGACAAGATGGGCACATCATTTGGCGCCTGGGTGGAATCGCATCCGACTTCGCCTTCCCAGCAGGGCTTAATTTCAGCTTCCAGCATGATGCAAGGTTCCGTGAGGAAAACGAAACCACCACCATCATCTCGTTGTTCGACAATGCGTCGAATGGGTACAACCAGACTGCCCGCTACTCTTCTGGTTTAGTCTTGAAGCTCGACCATACCACAAACTCGGTCACACTTCTCAAGAGATATATTGCGCCATACCAATTTATCTCCCAATCGCAAGGCAATCTGCAGGTCCTTGGAAGCAATCAAGAATGGTCGACTTCCAACGTGTTCATGGGATGGGGCAAGAACGCTTTCATATCTGAGTACGCACCCGATGGGCGAATGGTCCAGCAAGGACATTTCGCCACAGAGGGATCGATGCACTACCGCGCCTTCAAATACAATTTCACCTCCAGTCCAACCGATGCACCTGCTTTGTACACATATGCACACAATACTAGTGCGCCGACATCGTACTGGATGAGCTGGAACGGTGCCACGAAGGTTGCTCAGTGGCGCGTTTACTCGAGTACATCGCGCAACGGGCCGTGGACGGTGGTGGGCACCGTCCCTCGAAATGGGTTTGAAACTATGTTCACTGGACCCAACTACTATCCTTGGAGTTTAGTCGAAAGCCTTGATGGTAGTGGCAACCCATTGAGGAACAGCACGAGACCGATCAAGACATTTGTACCCAGCGCGGAACTGGCTGCAAACTGCAATGGTTTAGGATGCCCGACGGCTAGCACTGATAGCACTGGATCGCAATCCTCGAGCCAGCCGAGCGCCGCGGCGACCAGTTCGAACGCTGGTGCCTTGATACAAAAACGAAGCGGTGTGGACGGCAAGCTGGGATTTGCTGCCATGTTTGGCTTTGGAGCCATGATGATATAGAACATCATCCGTGCGTGCAAAATAGATCACGAAGCTCCCACATCGAAGTATCTATGTGAATCTAGCCAGGTTTCGCGATCTAAGAGGCGCGGTGATGCCCATTTCTGTATGACGCTTCCTCGCGCAATAAACCCTTTTGAGTACCTCGAACGAATCCCAGGATGAGGTACCTCGTACTATTTCCCCCCTTTGGATGAACTCGTATGGAATTGGGGCCAATCTTTGTGGTTCGCCGAGATGTGGCACTCTTGCGAGCCGCCTTCGGCCGTTAAAGCTGTGCGCGGGCCCGAAAAAGAAAACTTTGGCCACAACTCACACCACTGGAGTTCCGGGCGGGATGTCCCTGGGGAAGGATTGGCCGGTGGATAGGACAGCCCGCTGAATGAATGCATGGGCCCGAACTTTGAAATTCCAAACGTCCACGAACACTTCGTCATGAGGCCGTCGGGTCCAATGGCCTGTACTCGTAGTTTGAAGGGCGTCACATTTTCTTGAGCTGTGAAACAAATACTACTAGGTGAGTCAGCCTCAAATATAAGATGTAGTTGAGTCCAGGCAGCAACTGTTCGCTCGTTTGATCTTTCTCGTACACTACGAAAGAATTACAAGTGCTGCTCATCGAAAGTCAAGGGCGGCATAAGAGCCTCATCACGACTATTTGTTACCAGCAGGAAGCGTGCTTTAGCACGTCCAGACATCAGTCCATCAGGATTCTCTCAAGCCCGACATTACACTCATATCAAATACCAACTTATTCCAAGCCACCTGACAAGGCCCTTCACTCCGATGCCGTTAAGTCTCGCCATCATCGGCGCGGGCCCCGCGGGCCTCACGCTTGCCCGTCTCCTACAAGTTGCATCTGTCGACATCTCCATCACTATCTTCGAAAGAGATGCCAGTCCCACATCGCGATCCTTTCAGGGCGGCTCACTCGACTTACACACAGACACTGGTCTCGCTGCTCTGAAAAAGGCAGGGCTGTGGGAAGAAGCGCTCAAATACCTCCGTTACGAGGGGGAGGAGCTGTTCATCGCCGACAAGAACGATACGATCATCATCCACATGAAGAGTCAGCCCAAGTCCAAGAGCAGAGAGTCGCAACTGGACTATGAGAGACCGGAGATAGATCGGGAGGTTCTTAAAGAGATGCTGCTAGAGAGTGTTGAGAGCGACTGGGTGAAATGGGGAAAGACGCTACAATCGATTGAGCCTAACAGCGGTTTCCTGACATTTCGCGACGGTTCGACGGCCGGCCCCTTTGATTTGGTCGTCGGCGCTGATGGAGCGTGGTCCAAAGTTCGACACGTCTTGACCGACGTGAGGCCACACTATGCGGGCATCTGTGGCTTTGAAAGCCGCATCGTGAGACCGAAAGAGGAGCACCCAAAGCTGTCAAAGATGGTTGGCAAGGGCAGTTACTTTTCATACTCGGACGGAAAATGTTTGACTGCGCAAAGAATGGGCGATGACTCGATCAAGATCGGGGCCTGGGTGAAGAAGGAAAATGACGAGAACTGGGCTACAGACCTGTTGGCCACTTATGGTGACAACGAGGAGAAATTAAAGGACAGAATCCTCGAAAACTACGAGGACTGGACGCGCCAACAGAAAGAGCTGATCCGTGTCAGCACTCGATTCCGTGCTTCGCCACTCTACGAGTTACCCGTTGGGCATACCTGGGACCACAAGAAGGGGTACACCCTCATTGGAGACGCTGCCAGTCTGATGACGCCGTTCGCAGGGGAGGGGGTGAACAAGGCGATGAAAGATTCACTCGAGCTGGCCGAGGCCCTTGAGCAAGCTCTGAAGGAGCAAGGCAACGTGGACGAAGCGGTACGCAAGTACGAAGAGAACATGTTCCCTCGGGCAAAGAGGTACCAGAAAAAGACCATGACAAATAAACAAGGCATGTTCAGCAGAGAAGGACCCGTGACGTTTCTGGTCGGCATGATTGACGGCGCAGCGGAGGAAATGGGCAAGGATCTCAACAAGGGATGGATAGCCTGGGTTCCCTTGAAGACGATGATGTACGCCTATGTGGTGTCGATACAGACTTTGGGAGCCTGGAGGAGGAGGGTGAGAGACTGGTTTTCGAGGGGTTGAACTAGCGGGTGTCATGGGTTAAGGTAGTCTGTTTTTTGATGTTTCAGATACCCAGATCGGTTCCTCTTAGGATGTATATAGGTTCAGGAAGACCACAGACTGTATGAAAGTTAAATGGCGCTTGTTGAGTATCTTGTTAGTATCTTGCATGGCACCTACATGAGTGGGTGACGAGGTATGTATCCGTGGGTTATGTCAGAATTGCATATATCTCGGCTTTTGATCCACCGTGATCGAGGACCAGTAATCACTCGTGATCTGATTGGTGGACACCGTGCTGTCGTCAATGAAAGCTGCAACCCGCGAAACTTCAAAGAGCTTCTTGTCGACGCCACCACCTCCATCTCAACAACGCTGCCTTTCGAGTTTTAGAGCTGGGACCTGCTCGACGGGTTGTGGCAGAATGCGGTCTCAGCTTCTTCGCGCCGCCGGGCGCACAAGACCTTTGCTGACCTCAACAACGAAGCAAGCGGCGACCAGGACGTTCACCTCCTCGGCCAGACGGAATGCCGAAGTCGAACTCACCATCGATGGCAAGAAGGTGTCGATAGAGGCTGGATCAGCTTTGATCCAAGCTTGTGAAAAGGCGGGCGTGACGATACCTCGATACTGTTACCATGAGTACGTCCTTGGAACCCTAGCGCGGCACACAAATGCCCGTTCAGTGCTAACCGGTGATCGATAGAAAACTCCTCATTGCCGGGAACTGTCGTATGTGCCTAGTCGAAGTCGAACGAGTCCCCAAACCCGTCGCATCGTGCGCATGGCCCGTCCAACCCGGCATGGTTGTCAAGACCAATTCGCCAATGACCCACAAAGCAAGAGAAGGCATTATGGAGTTCCTGCTGGCCAACCATCCGTTGGACTGTCCTATCTGCGACCAAGGTGGCCAGTGCGATTTACAAGATCAATCCATGAGATACGGTGCCGATCGTGGCCGTTTCCACGAAGTTACGGGCAAGCGTGCTGTCGAGGACAAGAACATTGGGCCTTTGATTAAGACTTCGATGAACAGATGCATTCATTGCACGAGGTGTATTCGGTTTGCCAACGAGATTGCCGGTGCTCCGGAGCTGGGTTCTACAGGCAGAGGCAATTCATTGGAAATCGGCACATATCTTGAAAGGAACCTCGACACTGAACTCTCAGGAAACGTGGCTGACTTGTGCCCTGTTGGTGCTCTCCTGCCTAAACCAGGGGCTTTCAGCTATCGGCCTTGGGAACTTACAAAATTTGAATCAATCGATGTTCTGAATGCTTTGGGCTCAAACATCCGAGTAGACGCCAGAGGATTGGAAGTCAAGAGAATACTACCCAGACTGAACGACGATATCAACGAAGAGTGGATCGATGATAAGACCCGTTTTGCTCTTGATGGCTTGAAGACGCAAAGATTAACGACACCGCTGATCCGAAGGGATGATAAGTTCCTGCCAGCCACATGGGAACAAGCTCTGACAGAAATCGGCAACGCGTACGCCCGGCTCAAGCCTGGCGAGAACGAATTCAAAGCTATCGCTGGCCACTTGGTCGAGACTGAATCCCTGGTTGCCATGAAAGATCTCGCCAATAAATTGAACTCAGAGAATCTCGCTCTTGACCAGCCTGGAGGTAGCTCACCGATTGCCCACGGTATCGACATCCGAGGAAATTACCTTTTCAACTCCAAGATCTTTGGTGTTGAAGAAGCCGACAGCATGCTCATTATTGGAAGCAATCCCCGTTGGGAGGCAGCTGTCCTTAACGCCCGCATTCGCAAACAGTGGATGCGTTCGCCGCTTGAGATTGGGTATATTGGTGAACCCTTTGAGAGCACGTTCGAATTCGAGCATTTGGGCACCGACGCTGCAGCAGTCAAGAAAGTCCTTTCCGGTGAATTTGGAAAGAAATTGGCAGAAGCCAAGAGACCTATGATCATTGTAGGCAGCGCCGTCGCCGAGCACCCGGATGCAGCAGCGATTTTCGAGTCAGTGGGTTCCTTCGTGGACAAGCACCAGGCCAACTTCAACACTCCGGAGTGGCAAGGATACAATGTCCTTCAGCGGGCGGCTTCTAGAGCAGGAGCTTACGAGGTTGGCTTCACCGTTCCATCTCAGAAAGTTGCCGAGACAAAACCCAAGATGGTCTGGTTATTGGGTGCAGATGAGATATCCGAGGCCGATATCCCCAAGGACGCATTTGTTATTTACCAGGGTCACCACGGTGAGACTGGTGCACAGCTCGCAGATGTCATTCTTCCTGGTTCTGCATACACCGAGAAATCCGGAACCTATGTAAACACTGAGGGCCGGGTGCAGATCACTCGCTCTGCGGTCGCAATACCCGGAGCGGCACGGACGGACTGGAAGATCATTCGAGCAGCATCCGAGTTCTTGGGTGCCCCGTTACCATATGACGATTTGGAAGTGTTGAGAGATCGTCTCGAAGAGATTTCGCCGGCGCTACGGAGATACGACACTCTTGAGCCGCAGACATTGACTGGGTTGAGCAAAGTACAGCTTGTAGATGCGAACAAGGGCTCTAAAGCTACAGGACAGAAGTTGGAGCTTCCCATCAAAGACTTCTACCAGACGGATGTGATTTCAAGAAGGTATGTCATACACCAGCGCGCCCAGCCGAATCCCATATAAACATTAAGATACTAACGATGCTCTAGCTCACCGACAATGGCTCGCTGCAGTGCAGCAAAGGAGACGGGTAACCCTGAGACCAACTTCATGGCCCCAGGTGAGCCAAACGCACAAATTTCGTACGGTTAAATATAAATTTGGTGCATTGCCCTCGTTTTTGGGCGGACGACGTCCACGGCACTACATGGACAGTCTCAGAAGAGATTTGGCGAACAAGGAGCGGAGGCCAGAAGAAAGACATCAAGGGGATGACACCACAGTGGAGAGGAAGACGGTTGGTGGGTGCTTCTAAGGGAACACAGATTCTGGATGGTAAAACGGCTTTAAACAGAGCCTCGAGCCCCTTCCACGAGCAGGAATATGAAGCCAGAGGTCTATTCTACTGCAACCTGACTTCTCTATGATATGGCTTCTGTTCAAGGAGCGTATAGGCATTCAAAACGGCGTTGTTGTAACTGACCAAGAATCATTCAATATGTACATATCAAGAGATAAAATCAATATTGAGCATCCTCAAGAACCAGCCTTTGATCATGGAGGTGGAGTGACCGTGCAGAAAGCCAGCCACTAATATTAATGTGATTGATAGATTTGGGGAGGCTGAGCTGGACCTTCATGATCCTTCTACGACGACGTCCTTGCTCGTGTCCAACTCCTCAAACCTTCTCAAATCCATTTCCCCTTCCAGGAGCGGCTTGACGTACGGGTCAAAGGTCTTCCAGTACGGGTTGTCCAGATGATACTTCTGGCTGCTTTCCTGCTTGTATCTCTCGACGATGGTGAAATCGCGTTCGTCGTGGACAGACTGCATGACGAACCACGACAGGGTCTCTTTGTCTTTGGAGTACACCCGGGAAGCCTCGATGAGCTTGTTCTTTAGCTTTTGGATGATGGCCGGGTCGGAGGATTTGGCGCGGAGGTGGACGGTTATTGTGTAGACCATGTTTACTGGCGGATGGCGAATGCTCGAGGTACTAGAGGCAAAGCACGGTGCTGTATTAAGTGAAGCAGGACCAAAGGATAGCGAAGGGTTCTTCCTGCGGCAGATATAAGTCTCTATACCTAGTATCTAAACACCGTCAATATTTTCCTCTTCAGCTCAACAAACCCCGCCTGACGGATTGCCTGATTGGGTGTTCATGAAGTCAGAGCCGGTCTGATGGGATAGGCTGGCGACTGGCAAGGTTCTGTGCAGGCATAGCCCTTAAGACTATGTAGCTGACATCTTCAGATAGCCGTAAGGCACGGGTAGATATCTAGCGAAGCCTTGAGAACCCCGGAAAACCCGGTAGCCCTTGGGAATCTGGTATTGAGATCGGGGTGGCAGAAAAGAAGATGGACGTATCGACGACGCACGTGGGTAGCGAGGATTGGCGGATCTCAGCCAGTCAAGCTCAAAAGCTTGACTATGACGCCCATGCAGTGCAACTTTCTCGCGTCTTTTCTCTCGCTTTCTCCGCCCTCGCGATCCTCCCATGGCTCCCTCCCCACACCATTTATCCTCGTTCTCGGGCCCTTTGTCGAGTCTCTCGAACATTGCGATAGATGACTACGGCTAAGAGGCAGGATGCGCTGATGCAGAGGCCTGCAATCGCGCCATGAAGTTCGCAAAGTAAGTCCTACGCCTGTATTGACAAAAACGCCCTTCTCTCAAACCGGAAATCTAACCGTGGTAGGGAATTGGAGGAAGAAGCGGTTCCGGAATGGAAAGCCAAGTACTTGAATTACAAGGCAAGTCGCTCTGGGTGCGAGTGGAGTCGCTTTACACTGACTGTGACTGCTCGCAGGTGGGAAAGAAGAAGATCAAGGCCATCTCGAAGGCCCTCAGGAACCTCCAAAGAACACCCGGCACTGAACCCCGTTCTGCAAACCTCGACGCCTTCTCAGGCCCGCGCACACCCTTCACCCACTATGACTTCAACCTCCACCGGCCGCCTACCGCGAGGTCGACCCAGTCCCTGCCCGAGATAGAAGAGATCGGCCCAGATGAAGACGAAGATGAAGAGCTGGGGGACAGACCCCCGATGCCCCAGCGGCAAAGTCATACCATGTTCGCAGCGTCTCCCCCTATATACATCCCCAGGGCGCCGGTCGACAGTGCAGAGACGCCGCCAGAAAATACGCCGCTTCATCCCAGTCAACCCGCGCGGCGAGTAATGAGTTATGGTTCCATTGTTGGCACGCCTCCAGATGAGACACCGGGTATGATGGCCGCCCTCGAACTTCCAGATCCCGCCTTGACCCCTGCACGGTCGCGGCCACCCACAGAACTGGAATCCAAGTCCCAGGAAACGTCCCTCCGACTCCCTCCACCAGCCCAAGTTCCACCTGCACCCGATCCGTACCATGTCGGACCGACACATCACCCGCCTCTCGCCAGACACAGCATCGCGGGAAGCTTAGCGAAGGCCATGTTCAAGCGGCGGCAGGAGGTCAAAAGTCAGTCCGTCTCCGGACCGCTGCAGAGGACGAACTCGCTTTCAGCATCGCAAAGGTTCCGCAAGATGTTCGCTCCCCGTGATTTGACCGAGGCCACCGTCAACGACATGCAGCTCTCGGCGTATCAAGAGCTCGACGAGAAACAGGCCGATTTCTTTGCATACCTGGACAAGGAACTCACCAAGATTGAGGATTTCTACAAGGCGAAAGAAGACGAGGCCACTGAGCGTCTGCAGGTGCTCAGGGCGCAACTCCACGAAATGAGGGATCGACGAATAGCGGAAATCATGAGGGCGAAACACTTGAATGGTGGCACGCAACCGTCACATCTAGACGATATACGAAAGCAACCTCCGGACGTGCTCAAGGAGAATACCAGGCCCAACGGAAGTGGTAGTCACTTCATTCCCAAACCAATCGGAGATGTCATGGGTCGTCGGTCTACAATCGGCAAGACCAGTCAAGCCATGGCACAGATGAGTTCCCCTCCAGGACCTCAAGCTCAAAAGAGGATCAACGAAGCAAAGAAAGATTACGTGCGCCGCGAACACGGCAGCGAAATCAAGTATTCGGTCGCAAAGAAGAGGCTGAAGCTTGCGCTGCAGGAATTCTATCGCGGGCTGGAATTGCTCAAATCCTATGCCTTGCTGAACAAAACGGGCTTCCGTAAGATCAATAAGAAGTATGACAAGGCGGTCCAAGCCAGACCTCCGTTGCGATACATGACAGAAAAAGTCAACAATGCCTATTTCGTCACGAGCGACGTGGTTGACAATCACCTTATGGCCATCGAAGATCTATACGCCCGGTACTTTGAGCGCGGCAACCACAAGGTCGCTGTTAAGAAACTGCGATCGAAGATAGGCTCCGGGGATCAGTCGGCGGTGACATTTCGCAACGGCCTATACGTTGCAGCGGGCAGTTGTTTTGGGGTGGCTGGCCTTGTCGACGCTGCCTTTCGACTGGACGATCCGAGGATGTCCGTGCAGACCAGTTACCTCCTGCAGCTATATGCCGGATACTTTCTCATCGTGATCTTGTTCTTAATGTTTGTTCTGGACTGCAGAATGTGGAATCGAAACCACATCAACTACGTCTTCATTTTCGAGTACGACACCAGACATGTGCTGGACTGGCGGCAACTGGCGGAACTACCTTGCTTTTTCCTCTTCCTCAACGGTCTATTCATCTACCTCAACTTTCGGCACAGCTCTTACGATTGGTTCTACGTCTATTGGCCGCTGATTCTCATCGTCCTGACCATGCTCATCATATTCCTCCCTTTTCCGATCCTGTATCATAATGCGAGGAAATGGTGGGCTGTCACAAACATGAGGCTCGCCTGTGCGCCGTTCTATCCGGTCGAGTTCCGAGACTTCTACCTGGGCGACATGTACTGTTCGGAAACGTACGCTATGGGTCAGATCGAAGTCTTCTTCTGCCTCTATGTCAACGATTGGAACAACCCTCCACAGTGCAACTCCAACCACTCACGCTTACTGGGGTTCTTTGCCGCCTTGCCCGCGGTCTGGCGAGCGTTACAATGTCTGCGCCGTTACTATGATTCACGAAACTGGTTCCCTCATCTCGCCAACTGTCTCAAATACTGCGGCAACATTGCTTATTATGCTACACTGTCGATTTATCGGATTGACATGAATCACACAACTTGGTCCATCTTTGTCACATTTGCGCTTGTGAATGGAGTATATTGCTCCTTCTGGGATGTGTTCATGGATTGGAGCTTGGGCGACTTTTTTGTGCAAAAGTATTCCTTCCTCCGAGAGCGGCTCGCCTACAAACAAGTGTGGATATATTATGCTGCGATCGTGGCGGATGTATTGCTTCGACAACAGTGGGTGTTTTATGCCATATTTACATCCGACGTGCAGCATTCCGCACTCATGTCCTTCTTTGTCAGTCTGGCCGAGGTCATCCGAAGGGGGATATGGTCCCTGTTCCGGGTCGAAAACGAGCATTGTAACAATGTTGGGAAATTCCGTGCTTCGCGGGATATTCCTCTACCCTACGACATACCAGACTCGCGCATGGTATCTCCGACTCAGAGGCGCCAGACACCTACCACTCCACGTCCTACCGAGCCTGAAGAACATATTGCCACTGGCGTGGATCTAGAAAGCGTACCTTCGCTAGATGCATCGCTTCGTCAACGTCGGTCTCCGGGCATGCCTCGAACACCCGCCATGCGGGCTCTGCAACGGATGGGAACTATCATTGGGACCGCCCACGCGCAAGACTTTGAGAGACGCAGGAAACCAGATGATGAGAACAATGAAGCCGACGATGAGGGAGATGGAGGTCGCAGCAGCGATGAAGAAGACGACGAGGCCGAAGCAAGTGGAGGAGAAGAGGAAATGGCGGAATTGGAGAGACAGAGGGCGCAGCAGGCTACAGAACTTGCGGAGGCAAATCGGTTGGCGGAAAATGGGCTGAGACGTACTCGATAGAGTCGATGGCCTGCTCGGTACAACCAAAGGTCAATGCGGTCAGAAAATATACGAGGTAGTGAACAGAACATGTATGATGCATCAAAGGTAATGCTCTCGAGACATCGACTACCCAAACGAAGAAGACCTTGGGGTAAGGGCAGTTACTGTGCTTCGTATAGTTTCTCTCTGACACCGCATCCTGTTCGTGAACATGCTCTCATTTCCATCTGGGCTATAGCTGGCAACTGTATTCTGGTTCTTCGATCCTTTGCTTATCATATTCCTTCATGAATGAGGCTGGCGTCGCGAGGCTGATTCGCTTACATAACACGAATCTCCCCTATTGCGCTCAGCCCGTTGATTGCGTGCTTCAATCACTCCACTCTTTGTGCGATTCTCCGTCTGTCTTCATTCCCGTCTTCGCCTTCCACAATCCACAAGTATGAGGTGACCAACGCACTTGGTCAGAGGTAGGATAATCGGTGGGAGAAGAGATCCCTGTTCTTGCTATTCGTGATCGTTAAGTGGCTTGAGACTCTCCCACGCAGTGTCGAAGTACATACATCCCAGCAATGTCCATCCCGACCATCGACCTGCGCAAAGCTGGGGATCCGACCACGCGACCTGAACTCCTCCAAGACCTCCGCCATGCGTTGTTCGAGGTGGGCTTCCTGTACCTCTCCGGCCACGGCATTCGGGAGTCGATCGTCCAGGACCTCGTGGACGCCCTGCCTCGTCTCTTCGCCCTGCCGGACGCCGTCAAGGACTCGGTCGCCCTCGTCAACTCGCCGCATTTCCTGGGCTACAGCAAGTTTGGATCCGAGGTCACGGCGCGGGTGAAGGATCAGAGGGAGCAGTTTGAGTTTGCCAACGAGTTGCCCGACAGGTATAGTGTGGTGTCGCCGCAGCCTCTGTATATTCGACTTCAAGGCCCGAATCAGTGGCCCGATGAGTCGGCAAACGATACGGTGCCTCGGTTCCGCGAGATTGTCGAGTTGTACATCGCGGCCATGCACGATCTCGCCCTGAGGTTCCTCGAGCTGGTCACAGAGGCGCTCGACTTGCCGCCGCACAGTCTCGAGCCGTTTACGGGGCCGCAAGACCGGCTCAAGCTTGTGCATTACCGTCCTACCTCGTCCCCGTCCGCAGACGCCACGACAGAGTCTCTTTCTGCCACACAAGGCGTCGGCCCCCACAAGGACAGTTCCGGGTGGATGACGTTCCTGCTGCAGGCGTCGGACCCGTCGATCCCGGGCCTCCAGGTCCTGTCCAAGGACGGGGAGTGGCTGGACGCGCCGCCCGTGCCCGGCACGCTCGTCGTCAACATGGGCCAGGCCTTTGAGGTGGTGACCAACGGCATCTGCAAGGCCACGACGCACCGCGTCCTCCTCCCGCCCGGCGACTACGACCGCTACAGCGTCCCCTTTTTCCAGGGCGTACGCCCGGACCTGTCCAAGTCGGACCTCAAGGCCTTGTGGGACCACTTTGCCACGGCCGAGACCTTTGCAGCTGGCGGCAAAGAGTCCGCCGAGGGTCAGCAGATCGACAGCCCCTTTCTCAGAGGCCGCTATGATTCCTGGGGTGAGGCGCAGCTCAGGACAAAGATTCGCAGTCACAGGGACGTGGGCGCGAGGTGGTACGCCGACGTCTTTGACAAGTATGTCAATGACGATTGAATGTCCAGAACCGAGGGGAGTGGTCAGGATGGAAATAGATTTGGACCTGGACCCGGGCTCTTGACTTTTCTGTCGCGACGGATTCTGCATCGCACATTGCGCATTACACGAGGAGCCGGGTGAGCCACTTGCTTGTCGCTGGTTGACTTGTGACTCCCCTTCGGTGGTGTCCGTCTGAAACGTCTCGAAAGCATTTACGGGGAAAAAAATAGTCTGTCTATTGCAACAAAGTGAAAAGAGAAAAACAAAAACAAGGATCGAGTGAGCCAAAAGTCTTGTATACCTGTTCATCTTTTCGTTCTACTTCCATTCATCCCCTCCGCATCGCCGTCTTCTTCTTCTTCTTCTTCTTCTTCTTCTTCTTCTTCTTCTTCTTCTTCTTCTTCTTCTTCTTCTTCTTCTTCTCTTCTATGTAACAAGCGTCTTCAACTCCTCCTTCAAATCCTCGAGGGTTTTCTGATACCCGCACTCCGGTTCGATCAAGTGGCCAAAGTCGGCGTTGTAGCGGTTGGTTTCCTCGAAGATGCCGTACGTTCCTAGCATGTTGTATGCTTTTCCAGCGGCATAAGTTTCTTTTGTGTATCTACCGATTTGTGTAGAAAGGGGTAATACTCACCAGGAGTCAACAAGCGCACCTCGACCCCTTTGTCCGTGTCCTCGTCCCACAGTCTCTTCGCCGTCGCGAAGAACTCGTCCAAGTCGACCCGCTCGATCTGCCATCCGGGCTTGATCTCCTCGAGGATCGGAATCAGCTCATTCATGCTGACGGTGTGGTCGGCCACGTAGACGGGCCGGTTGGCGTATTTCTCGGGGTCTCTGAGGACGTCGCACACGACTTGGGCGGCGGTGGAAACTCGACACATGCTGTTGCGCTGGTTACCGCTGCCGTAAACCACGAGGGTGTTTGTGCGCGGGTTGATCCAGTAGTAGCCTAGGGGGATTGCTGTAGAGCCATGCAAGAGAGAGGCGAAGAATGTGGTTAGCCTTTGGGTCGTCTCCTCGATCTCATCTTGCCAGAGGACACTGTTCGTATCCAAGTATGGTCCCGTGGGAAAAAGAATTGGTGGTACTCACCCCAATCATACCACCCCCCAGTGATGATGGCGCTCCAGTTCACCTTTGAGCCCTTCAACTTCCCCTCCAAGACCCTCTGCGCCTCCACCTTGGGCACGTACAGCGCCAACTCGGTGATGTGCTCGTTGAACGTGTCGCACGCAAAGTCCGGCGTGATGATGTGTCTGACGGTGCCCGCAGCTAAACATGCGTCGACGATGGTGCCCTGCATGTGCAGCGCGTTTGGGGGGATGGCTTCAACGACGGCGTCCTGGCCCGTGAAGAGCGCCGTCAGCGCTTCCGGCGAGGTGTAGTCGACGACGGCGGAGGTGATGTTTTTGATCGAGTCCGGGAACTTTTGGCCCGGGGTGCGCGACGCCGCTGTCACGGTGTAGCCGGCCTCGGCGAGCGCCGTGGTGATGGGTCTGCCGACGTTGCCTGTCGCCTGTACTGATACATCTCATCGATTAAACGAGGGTCTCTCATTTCTAGAGGGGTTGGGGTTTCTTCGTTTGCTGGATGAAGGAGTGGGAAGAGGGAGAAAGGGGAAAGTCATACCCCGAGGACAACGACCTTCTTGATAGGATCAGACATGGTTGAACTTTCACCTCCTCTCTGGACCACTGTTTTCCAGGCTGATTGTATAGGTAGGTTAGTTGTGATGATTCAGGGATTAATTGCTTGCTATACACTTACAGTATTGTGCTCTAAAAAGGCCTGTACGTATCAACCACAACCGCCCTTTGACGCACTCACTGTTATATAGAAGAAACCAGAGAGGGGCTTTTATCAGCCAACGTATAATTTGTAGTCATATTCTTCTTCTCCTTCGTCTTCCTCCCCCCTCTTCCTCCTCCTTGCATAAGACCCAACAAAGGTAGCGCTTCTGTTGACGTGTCCATCCGACGCTCATTGGTACGCGAAATGGGGACTTGCCGGCCGGCATCTTGTCGGTCATCAATCGCTGCCGCACGGTTCGTTCGTAGATGTGTGTAGAATTGGCCTTTGACAATACATGCAATCATGTATGTGCGAGGTAAGTATGTATGTCTGTATGTATGCATGTATTACCAACAAAGAGGAAGGCGCTAGAATTGATCAGACAGGGAGACCAGGGGATTGGAGTGAGATCTCATGTAATAGCGTACATGGCGAGTAGAGAAAACAGGCGCGAAAAGGGGGGTTGTGTAAGGATGCATATTGACGAGACGTGCATAACCCGTGGGTTGATTGTCAGCATCATCTCTTCCCCTGGTCTCCTCCCCAGGTACGCTGGCGGGTTGGCGGCTGCTCATCGCTCGCTCACTTACTCGCTCAGAAGAAGGCTGTGTCAGGAAAGGGGCTGGGCTGGGCTGGGCTGGTGGACGAAACATCGGACGAGCCACCAGAGATAAAGATGTCGAGATTTTCAATACCATTTCTGTTTGATCTTTGTTCATATCCACGGTCCTGAAAGTCCAAGTCTCATCCGTACTAATCCCCACCTCACAAAACAGGAAAGTCCTTCTGTTCTGGTTGATCAGATGGCGCGTCCGTCCTTGTGCATAAAGAGGCCCAGTGCTTTCATGTCAGGCCATGTCATGTCCATAACTCCAAAAATTGACAAATCCAAGCTCGTATCTCGACTTTTTCTCCGGAAGATGGGTTTCAATGTTGGCGCCTCCTTTTTCAAAATGCTGCGGATAAGACAGACTTGATCAAATTCTTTTTTCTCCTGCGTCAGACCATACGTGACCTCCTCAGGGCCCCCTCAAGAAGCAAATACCGCCTTCGTCCGTGATGGATGGGATCGGTCATTGTCGACTATCAAGCCCCATCTCGCTGCCTGCTCTGCTCTTCCCGCCTCATCAAAGCTCGCAGACCTTGATCCACAGGGAGACGGGCGACCGGGACCTTGTTCGGAATCTATCCAAGCAAGTCTCCCTTTCCCTCCACCTGCTGCTTCTCTGCCTGGCGGCACGCCGCTGGAGATCTCGAGCGATTGTCGACTTTGGAGCGTCTGTGAAGATCTACATGTGAAACGGCGACTTTGCGCCCTCGTGTGTTGTCGCGACCACGACGACGGTAGACCTTGGTCTTTGTGATTACCTGCTCGCCGGCCAGGGGTGTCTGCTTGACATTCTGCGATTGTCGACAGATCTTATCGGACCGGGCGTTTTCCTGGTTCGGGATTTGGGACGACATGGCGTGAAAATTGACGGGGATGAACCCGCTCGAGTGGACAAAGACTGGTCTGGCGCGAGGGACAGCCTGCAACAGCGTCTCTTGAAACGAACGAAGATCCATCTTCGAGACCTTCTCGATCCAGACGGCAGCATGTCTTTCCTCTGTCAATTCTTGCACCGAGGCAATGCCCTCAGCCGCCTCTGGTCGTCCGCATACAACCTCCGTCAAGGCTTGCTTAACTTGTTGCGCAGACTCGATCGATGTGCGTGCATCCTTCAAGACGGATTTAAGTCTGCGTTCATCCTGCTCGTCGTGCCCATCCGGCACGGCATCTCCAGCACGGCCGTTGATCTTCGACCTCGCTTCCCAAGCTAGTTTCCTCAGGCCGACAATGCGGTTCTCCATGTTATAGACCTTGTAGTCGAGAACTTTGGCTGCAAAACGAATGTCTCCGCTGAGACTCTGGAGTATTTCGGATCGAGCCTGCAAGAAATCCGCCTCGAGGAGAAGAGAGTCTGGATGACTCAAGACTGCTGCTGCCATGGTGAAATGTGGTGGCATGGAAACAGGAAAAATCAAAGAATAACTGGAGAAGAAAGACAAAGGATAGAAAAAAGTAAAGGTAACCTCAAAGAAAATAAAGGATAGAAAGGGTAAACGAGATAGAGGAGGGAATGAAACTAGAGTGAGGAGTTTGGTTTTGATTTTGTTGACAGAAGTGAAACACCTCAAGATATTCACGTTCAGAGTCGATCAAGAAACATTACGACCTAGCGCTTGGGAGCAGGCCTCTTCCTCTCTGTAGTACCCCAAACCATTCATCTAGCACATCCCACATCCAAGACAACAAGGGAGCTTGCCAGGGTCGAGCTCAAGGTCCGCGGCACACTAGTCGAGTGGTGTGGTTGGTGTTTTGCAGCTCAGGTCATTCTCATTCCTGGTGAAGCCGCTTTCAATCGCTCTTCTAAACGTCGCCCTCCAGACCTGCTCATGCCCAACCACGCAGCACATTATTCTCCAATCTTGTCCCGTCCTTGATCAAGTTGTTCTGATTTTCTCTCCCTTGTAACGATCGATCCTCGTGCATAGCTCAGAAACCAAGTGAAACAGTGCTTGAAGCTGAGGACGAAAGAGATTGGACACTGTTGGTTGAGCCGTTGCGACCGGAGTACTTCTTGGGAGTTGGCCAGCCGACGTTGACTGCTGTATGAGATCATTTTGAGGAATCTGATTCTGTCTCGCCATCAGATGAACCGACCACTTCGGAATCATCGCATTCATTGTCACTATCCTCGCCGCTTGCTGACCCCGATTCTTCGCCTGGGCTTTCTTCCACGTCTTCTGTGCCTTCACAGCTGCTCTCCTCATTTGTTTCAACGTTGTTGGTCGATTCATCTTGACAGTCTTCGTCTGAGGAAGCTTCATCACTTGACTCGACAGCATCATTGCCCTTGTTGGCTCGTTCCGAGTCTGCATCTATGCCATTCTCATCTTCTTGAAAGGTGGAAAACTTTCGCTTCAACCCTTGCTTGATGGGTACCTCCGTTTCCGACTGGTTTTGAGCTTGTGCTGCGGAGGAGAGTGTATTCAGAGTTGGTGGACTTTCGGGCTCGGGTGCGGCTGATCTCTCCACTCTCTCGAACGTGACGAGGAAGTGCTGGTATACATCTTCCAGGAATTCTTCCATCTCTTCCATGGTCACCATCCCGTCTTCCGAGCGCGTTTTGATGTCATTGAAACGTGCTTCCCTGCGGGGAGCCGAGACGTAGACCGTGTACATGTGCTGGTAAATGCAGAGAGATCGTTCGAACATGGTCTGTATGGCGTCACGATCTTGCTCGGCAATTTCTTGAAGACCCTCCGCCGTTGTGGCTAGACAGTCGGCTCGATCTTTGAGGAAGTCGATTTGCTCTTGGAGTTCGCGGGCTTGTTCTCGAAGGGCTGCGGCCTGCAGGTGAAGTTCATCTACCTGTGCAAAGGCTTGCTGCGGCGTCGTCGATAGAATCATACGGGTCATAAATCGTGGGAGTGCCGGATCCATGGCTCGTGGATGGAAAGGATTCTTGGTGAGTTCGTCTGAAGAGATGTCGAGGTAGGTGAATTGAGCAGAGGGGTGGCCAAGTGTATTTGTATCAGCAAACTGCCGCACCTCCGCTTGTCTCACTACAATGAAACATCTCGAGTGAAGTTGTTGGAGGCAGAAGCTTCGGAAGGGCACCCTCATTCATTTTGTCGGCGTCCAAAGTTCTGGCACAGCTAGATTGTTCTTCTTGTACTCAGCCATTTGAGCTTCAAGTTCTGCCAAATTGCCGGAGAAAGGCTCCTTGACTGGCTCCTGTCGGACCTCCCACACATCTTCACTGCTTGGTCCGGTTTTCCATTTCACTGCTTTCTTTCGATAATGCTCCTGTATGGCCCTCTCACGGTCCTCCTTTTTCCAGTTTCGCGTCTTCATGCAAAGCCAAAAATCGTCCCAGTGGTTGGAGCATGAGCGGAAGGAACCATAGCGATAGACGTTGACAAACTGGCCTCCAAAGCTCTGGCAGAACATGGCATAGTCGAAGGCAGATCTGCAGGAGAGCTCGGTTGGATAGAGGGAATTGGGAGAGATGTCCGTTTGACTCGGTGCTTGGGGTGACGGAGTTGTAGACGGTCTGGATTTCGTTCTCTGGGCTTGTTCTGCATCTGCTTGCGCTTGGATCTCCCTCAAGAACTCCATCAATTCCTGCTCACTTTGCTCATCTCGGGTGAGGGTGCGCTTGACAGGGTCCGGAACTGGAACAGCAGAGACAGGTTTGGGCTCGTCCTGTGTCTCAGGGCTGGACAAAGCACCCTCTCTGCCAGCATCACTGCTTGATGCGGGCTTCTGCCGCCACCACCAGCTCATCCTGACTCGATTGATTCCCGTGGAAAGGAACAGGTTGGAGACAGTCGCGTCGGAGCAGCAAGAAAATTAATGGATAGTGCAAGCCACGGACTGGCCCGTCAGCCACAGATCAGCCACAAATTTATCCTACCGACGTCATGGCCCCATCCACAACGATGATGCTGGCTGGTCACGCTTGTCAAGCTGCGCCGATGTAATAAGAGAAACTCAAGGTTCTTTGTGGGTGAGGCGTTGTGTATAGATAAGAAAAGGGGACCATGTTTCAAGCTATGCTATCTTGCCATGGCAAGATGAGCAGATAGACCACACCCCTCTCTAAATGGTGCTCTGGCCATCGGCAGCATGATTCTATCAAGGACTGCTCGAAAGTCCTTCGGGCGACCGACGGGGCTGCTCGCGGAGCTCTCGAGGAAAAGCCAGTTGTACGCATGGAAGAATCCTTCTTCAACCCCCAGAGTCTCTGTTACGCCGTCGCGCAAGAGGTGGACTTCGACTGAAGCTGGCGACAATGAATCAGGCCACATACTGACCCAGAAAAATGAAGGAATCTTGTTCTTTGACAGTGAGCGCCGCTACCAGTCTAATACCTTGCCTGCGCAATCTACTGACCTCGACACAGACGTTTTTCCTCTAAAGCTTCAATGGCTCAATCGTATCCCCTATCTAAATCCCGACAAGTTCCTTGCGACATCCCTCAGCAAAGTCAATCAACCCAATCTCGCTCTGGCCGATCCCTCCAGCATCATCAAGCGAGCCCTACCTGAGAACCTCCCCCTCCATGTCAAAACGATTCTACCAAGACTGCGCGAGGGCGGCGCATTTGTCAAGTTCTCTCATGAAGAAGGAATATCTGCCACCGAGCTGGAAAGCACGCTGAAACAATACCTTGAGGAAAAGCCCATTACACCATGGTTCAATCCTTTTCGGAGGGTGCGCGCCTTTCTGGTGCAAGGGAAGCCGTGGATCGAAGATCTATATCGTGTCCCTACTCCTAGAATAAAGGTCGAATTCTTGCCTACTGCTCCTGAGAATGCTGCAGCCGAACTGACCCAAGAGACGCTTTATTCACTGTTCCGTCGATATGGAAAGCTCACAGAAATCATACCGCAACCATCCGACTCCAAAGTTGTGCCAAAGTATGCCTATATCGACTACACACGAATTCGATTCGCAACCATGGCCAAGAACTGTATGCATGGTTACATCGTCCCGGCCCAAGATGGCGGGGGAAAGACTGGAACGCTTCTCAAACTGAGTTATGAATCTAAGCGCAAAAGCTATTGGATATGGGACTGGATGACGAACCACCCCAGGATCGTTATTCCTTTCATAGTCGCTCTACTGACAGCGGCGTCTGTCGCCGTGTTCGACCCCATCCGCACATTCTTCATCAGGATGCATATCAGCCACGGTCTGCATCTGGAAGATTATCGTATCTTCAAGTGGGTCAGAAGCCAACTCTTGCGAGGCTACGACATCATCAGATTCCGGAACCAGAATCGTGACGAGGACAACCTAAAGATTGTCTGGGAAGACCGCCAGGACGTCATCAATCAGTTGAAAACGTGGTTGATCGAGACTGCAGACACATTTATAGTGGTGCAAGGACCGCGCGGGGCAGGCAAGAAGGAATTGGTCCTCGACCAGGCGCTGAAAGATCGACCACATAAGCTGGTGATTGATTGCAAGAAGATCCAGGAAGCACGCGGAGACAGCAACACCATTGCCGCCGCCGCGGCCGAAGTGGGCTACCGCCCAGTGTTTTCTTGGATGAACAGTATCAGCAGCATGGTCGATCTTGCAGCGACAGCCACCATTGGCACGAAAGCAGGATTCTCCGAGACGCTGGACAACCAACTGGCCAAGATTTGGGGCAACACGACGACAGCGTTGAAGCAGATTGCATTGGCGCCGCGCAAAAAGGACGACAAAGATGCGCAGATGGCAGACGACGAGTGGCTTGAAGCTCATCCAGAGTATCGACCAGTGGTGGTGATTGATAACTTCTTGCACAAAAACAATGAGGGTTCTGCGAGTATGGTCTATGATAAACTGGGAGAGTGGGCAGCTCTTTTGACGACGCAGAACATTGCCCATGTCATCTTCCTGACTACGGACGTGTCATTCTCCAAGTCCCTCAGTAAAGCCCTACCTGACAGGGTATTCCGGCAAATCACGCTGAGTGATTGCACGCCTGAAGTGGCAAAGAAGTTCGTAATCAAGCACTTGGACGCTGACATTGCGGAAGGCGGCGAACCGGGCGAGGGTAAGATCAGTCCATCACAGCTGAGAAGTGATCTTGATGAGCTGGACGGAGTGATCCAAGTTCTCGGCGGTCGATTGACCGACCTTGAGTTCCTGGCGCGGAGGATCAAGACAGGCGAAACACCAGGAAGTACGTGGACTGAACTCCTTCCCGTCATCGATCATTACTGACAAATGAAAAACAGAAGCAGTACGCCAAATCATTGAGCAATCGGCGTCGGAGATCCTCAAAATGTATCTTCTGGACGTCGACGTTTCGAGCCGCAAGTGGACGCCTCAACAAGCATGGTTGTTGATCAAAGAGCTTGCGGCAAACGAAACACTCAGATACAACGAGCTTCTCCTCAATGATCTCTTCAAAGATGGCGAGACCGTGCTGCAGGCTCTCGAGCAGGCAGAATTGATCACGATTACATCCAAGAATGGACGGCCATACAGCATCAAGCCTGGGAAACCGGTGTACCAATCTGCATTCGAGTATTTGACCGAGGACGACGTGCTGAGGGCGAGACTGGATTTGGCAATTATGTCCCAATTGATCAGCCTGGAGAACAAGAACGTGGAGAAATACGAGGCTGAGCTGAAGACGCTAGCAGAGATGCCTGGCATGCCCAGCGAGTTGAAGCCCCGGATTAAATGGTGCCTGGGGAAGGCGATGGCGAGCCAGGAGAAGATTATGAAGTACGAAGCGCAGAGTGGGAGGTTGAAGAAGGTGCTTGCCGAGCAGTTTTGATGTTGTGCGTCCCAGTCGCAGATCAGATATCGACGACTCTCCTCAATTCGTGATTGTTAAACAGCTTTGTCGAGCGAGCAATATACAGATGTATTGTAGTGTAGCAGCGAATGCACCGAGTCCGTTGTCAGTTGTGCTGATTGTGAAAGTGGCCCTTGGGTGGCCCCTATCACGATGCTCGAGATCACTAAGCCCGATCCTTGGAAATGCCGGTCACTGATTCGACAACGGGCCCAATTGGTCCAGGACTTTTCTGGCCCCCCTTATCAGCACCTTGTTTCCCCTTAATTATTCGCCCATTGTCGTTGGTCAGAAACGTTGCACGCGGATTCTCAGGCATCCAACACTCTCGCTTGGCCTATAACGTACCTCGTATGCTTACCTGCCACACGAGGCTTTGCACGATCAACTCGAGAATGCACAAACACAGCCGCGCCAGGGAAGGGATAGAGTACGATACGCACGCACAGTGTTAGACTTGCTTGTTGTCGCTCGCTCCTTCCTGACCACCTTGAGCTCAGGATCGCGGGATTTCGATTTCAAAAGAAGAGGCATTCCAGCACCGAGTGTGTCGATCGACATTCGAGAAACTTGTTGTGTATCGAAAACTACAAACGAAACATTGCGGCGCGTGCAATTATCGCGCTACATTGATTTCAGGACCTGGAGAAAAAAAGATAGCCCTTCATACAATCACCCAACCCTCTCGACATATCACGAGGCTTGTCGTTGCTGGTCATCTTTGGTTACAAGAAAACCACGGCAAACCCGCGCTGACCGCTTCTCGCAAAGATGAACGTCTCCCCACAAGACCGAAACTCCTCGTTTCTTCAGCATATCTTGACGACAGGTATCCAACATCCCTTTCAGAGCCTCGTCGCCATCTTCTTCGTCGTCTGTGTCGTCACCCGCGTCATCTCAGGTCTCCAGTACCGCTCTACGGTTCTGAAACAAGCTACAGCCGGGTCGAACGGCCCTCGAACCGTGCCTGTCCTGCCATACTGGATTCCATGGGTCGGCCACGCGTTTTCGTTTATTGCGGGCGGATCGGATTTCCTGGGCCGGGCGGCTCGTTCGCTGGGGCCCAATGGGTCCATCTACGCCTTGAAGATGGCCAATACTAAACACAACGTCGTCACGGTGCCCAGCCTGGCGAAGCAGATCTTGATGGACAGGACCAGCCCCATCACGATGAACGACTTTGTGTTACACACGATGAAGAACTTCTGGGACGACCGCGGCACCATCAAGGCCATCGAACCGAGCCACCTCTGGGGCAATATCCATGGTGTCCTGTCGGGCATGCTGCGTGAGAGTTTCGTCAGCGTGGCCATCAGCGGCACGGTCAACATGGTCGCGGAGAGGACGTGGAACCTGGTCTCCGGTCTACAGAGTCCCGTGGATCAAAGCATCTGGGAGCGTTTCGGTGGGGTGCAAATCATCTCAAACGGCGAGGGCGACAAGCCTCTCGTGGCCGAGGCGAGTCTATTTCCTCTCCTGCGGTATTTCGTCGGCGACATTGCCACCACAGTCCTGTTCGGCAAGGATTTTATGGAGAACTACCCCAACATCATGCCTGACCTGTGGGAGATGGACATGCAATTCAACCTCTTCATGGCCGGCGCTCCCTCCTGGCTACCGGGCTTGAGCGGCCCGGCGCGGGCGAGGGAACGCATCGTCGACGCCATCCAGGAACACCACGAGGCGCTCTTCAAGTACCTCGACGGCCAGGATCCCGGAAGCCGGTGGCCCGACATGTCAGATGTCTCATCGGTCATTGTCGATCGAGCCAAAGCGTTTCGAGAGGGTGGCTCTGCGCCACGAGGCTACGCCACGGGCAACGGGGCCATTCTGTGGGCCATGAACATCAACGCCAACCCCATCATCTTCTGGACGATATGGTACATCTTTTCCAACCCATCTCTAGTCGAGGAACTCCGGGCCGAGGTGGCCCCTTACGTGCGCTTCCGCCGGCCGGCCGCCACGGGACTCCCGATCCAAGAGCCTCCTAAATTGGAGATTGACATCGCCGCGCTGTGGAGCAAGTGCCCGCTCCTCAAGGGATGCTTTTTCGAGGCGATGCGCCTTGAGGTGCCGAGCATGTCGTACAAGATGGTCGAGGAGGACTTTGTGGTGTTTGAGAACGACGAGGACGCGCGGCTGCTGGGCAAGAAGGAGCCGCAGAGCTGGCTGCTCCGCAAGGGCGAGTACCTCTGCCTGCCGCACGGCGTGCACCAGAGCGACGACAAGTACTTTCGCGACCCGGAGCGGTTCGATCCCCGACGGTTCTGGGCCAAGGACAAAGACCACGAAGGGGGTGCAGGCGGTAGCGACAGCGACGTCCGCGTCGAATACGGCACGATGAAGGTCTGGGGCGGCGGCAAGCAGATGTGCAAGGGCAAGACGTTTGCCGAGCGCGAAGTCGTCCTCTTCGTCGCCGCGCTGGTCATGCAGTGGGACATGGTCCCCGTCAGTGACGGCGGGAGGTGGGTGCACCCGGGACGCAAGATTGGGGCTGGCGCGGTGAATCCGACAAGGGATGTGCGTGTTCGGCTGACCAGGCGAGAGGGGTGGTGATGAAAAGGGGAAGAGGGTTGTCGAGAGACTATCCCGTACTCGTAAGTACCTCCCTGGCTATCTAGTTAGTAAGTAGGAGTTCAGAAAGAAACCGTCCCGTAGCTCGAAAAGCAGTGCTTCTTCTGCTTCTTCTGCTTCTGGTACTTCTGGTATGTGAGTGTCAGGGCTGTGGCCGGCAATAAAACTAGCTACTATGTCTCATCTCCTCGCATTCTCCACCGTCCTCTTGCCTTGCCCAAACCGCAGTGTGAGGTATCTCAGAATACAATATGTAATTACCCTTTGTTGTCAAGTCAGGCACCCAGGCAGCCAACTTCTATTCATGGCGGGTCACTCCTGGCAGCTGGATACGATGTGCAGTATATGTTACTTACTGGGTTGCACCACCGCCTAAGAAAAGCAATGCTATGTACTGTTTGGACTATGAAAAAGCTGGCGTTGATTGTTCTTGCCTTGCTTTTGCTTGCCTTGCTAAGCTTCACCTCCAGCATCAGCATCAGCATCAGCCTGTCCATCACTCTTTGATTGGCCCATTATCCAATCCGGAGGTTAAATATGCTTGTGCTTGAACGGTTTCCGCTTTCGGTATTTCCGCATTCAGCAGTCAGTACTCTCCGCCTCTCTGCCTTTCTGCCTTTCTGGAACGACGTGTGTTTCTGTCTTGTTATGGTATTAGAATAGTACGATATCGTGTGGTATGGTAGGGTATGTATCCCGTGTTGAATCCCAGCCGCACTAATTTAGATATGTAGACACTAATTATTCGAGCGAGAGCGGTCGAACACATTCCGCATTTGGCGTTGGGCATTGGACATTTCCGCATTGGGCACTTGTTAATATTTTATGCAGGCCAGCTTCTTCAATCAGAGAGCCAATCATGAACAAAAATAATGATATATATATCACCGAGTACGAGGCAACATAGGCCACATAGGTTACCTGTTCAGCCGTGGCTTGCGCTTCGTCCCTCGCGTCAACTTGACGCTCTCGAAAAAAAAGAAAAGAAAACAAAAAAAGAAAAAGAAAAAAAGAGAGTAATGGCATGGAAATGCAATACAGGGCAGGACATGCCAGCCAGCCAGCCAGCCACCACCACCACCACCATCGCAGGGTCAAGGCAGACCACAGACAGCACACAGAGAGAGAGAGAGATACAATTTGACCAAGAGGAATAGAACGATTGCCTAATCGACATGTTTCCACCGCTGTTTCCTATGTATGGCCCGAAAAAACACCTTCCGCTCAGGCCTGACCTGTTCTGATCCGAGCAACCTCGTATAGTAGAGAGTGAGAGTAAGCACCACCCACTCACCCACCCTCCCTCCTTTTGCGGGGATATGGTGTAGGAGTACCCTGTGTAGAAACACATCCTCTTTTCGGAAGCCACATGATGTCTATTCGTTCTCGTTATTGTTCTCGTAGCTGGGCGTGTCATGTCATGTCATGTCATCTCAGGCGTGCGCGGGTGGGTGGTGAGGCTAAACGAGACACATGAGAAACGAGGTCAAATGAGCCATATTATCCAGTTGACGCCCTGCAGGACATGAGACCGCGATGCTGGCTGGCTGGCTGGCTGCACCGAAATAGACAGACAGACAGACAGACAGACAGACAGACAGACAGACAGACAGACAAACACCAAACAAAACAAACTACCAACAACCCACACAAAACCACAAAACAAAACCAAGCACAAAAAACAAAACACAAAAGAAACCCAAAACACACACCGACAGACACGAACCAACAGAAGAAACACAACAAA